>NW_006922559.1:305405-309910 GCF_000298275.1 Orycteropus afer afer
GATTGGAGGAAGATTCATTAACAATCTGTGATATGCAGATGACATAACCTAGCTTTTTGAAAGTGAAGATGACTTGAAGCACTTACTGATGAAGACTGAAGAATACACTCTGCAGTATGGATTACACCTCAACATAAAGAAAACAAAAATCCTCACAACTGGACCAAAAAGCAACATCACAATAAACAGAGAAAAGATTAAAGTTGTGAAAGACTTCATATTTCTTGATCCTACAATTAACACAAATGGAAGCAGCAGTCAAGATATCAGACATTGATAGCATTGGGCAAATCTGCTGCAAAAGACCTCTTTCAAATGATGAAGAGGACAGATATAGCCTTGAAGACTAAGGTGTGCTTGACACAAACCATGGAATTTTCAATTGCTTAATATGCATGTAAGAGCTGGACAATGAATAAGGATAACTGAAGAAGAGTTGATGCTGTTTAATTGTGGTTCTGGTGAAGAATGCTGAAAGTACCACGGGCTGCTAAAAGAAATAACAAATCTGTCCTGAAAGAAGTACAGACAGAATGCTTCCTGGAAGCGAGGATGGCCAGACCTTGTCTCAGCTACTTTGGTCATGTTATCAGAAAGGACCATTCTCAGGAGAAGGATATTATGCTTGGTAAAGTGGAGGGTCAATGAAAAAGGGGAAGGCCCTCAACGAGATGGATTGACACAGTGGGTGCAATGATGGGGAGAGGTATAGTAAGGATTGTAAGGCTAGCACAGGAAGGAGCAGTGTTTCGTTCTGCTATACATAGGGTCACTAAGAGTTGGAGCTGACTTGGCAGTACCTAACAACAACAACTACAACAACAACAACAACATATGTATGTACTTGTGTATATATGAAAAACAAAACAAACAAACAAAAAACTCACTGCAGTTGAGTAGGATCCATGATCATAATGACCCTTCCTTGGGTTTTCAAAGTGGTATCTCTACAGAAGTAAATTACCCAATCTTCCTTCCAAGGAGTGGCTGGTGGGTTTGAACCTCCAGCCTTCTGGTTAGCAGTCAAATGCCTTAGGCACTATGCCACCAGAGCTCCTGTGTGTGTGTGTATGAATAATCAAATATTTTATCAACTAAAAGCAAGGCCAGGAGAAATAGGTAAAACCCTTAGAGTAATATAACCTACTAAAATTGTTTCAGACAAAACAAATAACAAAAAATCTGAGTGGTTCTATACCCGTTGAAGAATCAAACCTATAGTTAAAAAATCTTCTCGTATAGAATATATCATAGTGGATAAGACACTTGCCTGCTAACCAGAGGGATGGCGGTTGAAACTCACCAGCCACTCCTCGGAAGGAAGGTTGGGCAATCCTACTTCCGTAGTGATACTGCCTCGGAAACCCAAGGAGGGGTCGCTATGAGTCAGGTTTGACTCGATGGCACATAACAACAACAACAACAACAATAGAATATATCATAGTGGATAAGACACTTGCCTGCTAACCAGAGGGATGGCGGTTGAAACTCACCAGCCACTCCTCGGAAGGAAGGTTGGGCAATCCTACTTCCGTAGTGATACTGCCTCGGAAACCCAAGGAGGGGTCGCTATGAGTCAGGTTTGACTCGATGGCACATAACAACAACAACAACAACAATAGAATATATCATAGTCCAAATATTTTTATATGTGGTTTTAATTAAAAAATTCAAGGAGCAGATTTTTTAACATTATAAAATACAAATTATTTCAAAAACAGTAAGAAACAAACACTTTAACTCATAAGCCTATATCAACTTGATATCACACTTGATATCAAACATAGAGAAGAATAGCATTAAAAGGATAAATATAAGTAATTTATATTTAATAATATAAGTGCAAACATATTATACAATATATCAGCAACACAAATCAAACAATATATAAAAAAGGTATTATACTATGAACAATCTGCTTGAAAGAATACAAATTAAATTCAACTTTAGTAAACTTACAATGCAATTCTCTACAGTATTAGAGGAAAATCATATAACCATGTTAATAGAAGCAGAAATAAATCTATTGTAAAACTGAACAAACTGAAAAATTCCTAGCAAATTAGTTACAAAAATAAACTTAATCTGATAAAGGGAATTTACAGGAACACCCCAGCAAATATTATGCTCAGTGGTGAATGTTAATAGATTTCCCATAAATTCAGGCGTTAGGTGGATAGCTTCTTTATCTGTTTCTCAAAATGTAGTGTCAGATATCTTAACTAGTATAGTGCCTTGGTTCTCTAGTGCTGCTACAATAGAAATGGCTTTAACAAGTGATTGGCTTTACCAAACAAGAATTTATTCTCTTAGTGCTTAGGAGAATAGAAGTCAGAATTCAGATTTCTGGTTCTTGGGGCTGAATGAAGGCCCCTCAACCTTGGCCTTAAGCTCTTTATCTTATTCCAGGCCCACGAGGGTTAGAGGCATCTCCTAATTCAGGCAGGCAGCTGCTGGGTGCTAAGGTAGGTAAGATGGCACTGGCCCAAGATCAGCATGCAGCATGGCTGTCCACTAGTTCAAGTCCTGCAACTGGAGATGAAGACTCACCAAATGCAGGATCCAAATGTGCCCCAAAGCTAGAGACCTTTCTCAAAGCTTCTCCTTATATACTGGAAGCAGGTCTCACCCCAAAGGTAACTACCTGCTCACAGCAGATTTCATCAGGGAGTTGATTACAACGCATCCAGTCTCATCATGGAGAATAACTACATCCAGTTGCTCAGCTACTCAAAACCATGGCCCAGCCAAGTTGATACACAACCTTAACTACCATGTATAATAAGACAAGAAACACAAACAAAGCTACAAACATTGGAAAGGATGAAACATGAATACCATTATTTGAAAATGATATAATTGTATGTTCACACAAACATAAACAAGGCATCTTCAAAAATATCATTGGACTATTGTTGTTAGGTGCCATTGAGTTGATTCTGACTCCTGGTGACCTTATGTATAACAGAACGAAACACTGCCCAGTTCTGTGGCAGCCTCACAATCCTTGCTATGCTTGATCCCATTGTTGTAGCAACTGTGTCACTCCATCTTGTTGGGGGTCTTCCACTTCTCTGACTCCTCACTTTACTAAGCACAATGTTCTTTTCCAGGTACTGGTCCCTTCTGACAGCATGATCAAAATAGGTGATGTGGTAGTTAAGTTTGTGTGTCACCTTGGTTAGGCCTTGTTGAGTGGCTGGGCAGCTGGATGCAGTATTCCCCATGATGAGACTAGGAATCAACTCCATGGTGGAATGCACCATGAGCAGCTGAGTAGCTGCTTTAGGGATGTGGTCTGCTTCCTGTATATAAGGAGAAGCCTTGGGGAATGGTCTCTAGCATATGGCACACTTGGACCCTGAATGTAGCCGTGTCATTGTTCAGCAGCCTGCCATGCTCTGCCAACTTAGGGACTTAAAGTGGACTTGAATTAATGGCCTGCAGTGTGGTTTGTCAACATCAGGACTGTGCCATTTTATTTGTTGCCCTTGGGCTTGTTAGCCTCAGCAGCCAGTAGCTGCCTGGGTGAAGAAATGCCTCTAGCTTCAGTGGGCCAGGAGCAAGAGGCAGAGCTGAAGCCCAAGTTAGAGGGGCTTTCACACAGCCCCTAGAGCCTGGCATTTTGAACTTGGACTTAAAGCCTCCAAATTGTAACAGAATAAACTGTTTGTTAAGGCCATTCCATTTGTGGCATATTTCTGTCAGAGTGGCACTAGGTAATAAGAACAGGTGATATGAAGTCTTGATATTCTTTCTTCTAAGGAACATTCCAGCTGCATTTCTTCTAGGACAGATTTGTTTGTTCTTCAGGAGCCCATGGCATTTTTAGTTTTCTTCTCAAGCACCACAATTCATTCTTGGTCTTCCTTATTAATTGTTCAACTTTCACATGCATATGAAGCAATGGAAAAGACAATGGTTTGGGTTAGGCACACCTTAGTCTTCAGAGTGAAATCTTTGCTCTTCAACATTTTAAAGATGTCTCTTGGAACAGATTTGCCCAGTGCAATATGACATCTAATTCCTTGACTGCTGCTTCCATGGGTGTTTATTATGGATCCAAGTTGATTGAGGATTTTTTTTTTTTTTTATGTTGAGGTGTAATCCATACTGAAGACTGTTGTCTATGATCTTCATCAGTAAGTGCTTCATATCATCTTCACTTTCACCAAGAATGGTTTTGTCATTTGCAGATTGTTGTTAAGTCTTCCTCCAACTCTGATGTCACATTCTTCCTCATATAGTCCAGGTTCTTGGATGATTTGCTCAGCATATCAATTGAACAAGTGTGGTGAAAAGATAAAACTCTGAAACACTCCGTTCTTGATTTTACTGTTTTGTTTTTTTTTTAATTAGGATTTGGGTGAAGATTTACAGAGTAAATTCACTTTTCATACAGCAATTCACATATACTTTGTCTCATGTCATTGACCAAAATTTACAATGCAGCAGCTCCCCTCCCACTTCGTCCCCATAGTTACCTCCTCCCAGTGTCCATCCCT
>NW_006922559.1:318705-329747 GCF_000298275.1 Orycteropus afer afer
AGTCCGCCATCTTGCCGGAACCCCCCGTTCTTGATTTTAAACAATGCAGTATTCTCTTGTTCTATTGGAACAACTGCTTCTTGGTCTATGGAAATGTTCCTCATGAGCACAGTTAAGTATTCTGGAATTCCCATTCTTTGTAATGTTATCCATAATTTGTTATTATCCACACAGTTGAATGACTTTGCAGAATCAATGAAACACAGGCAAACCTCTTTCGGTGCCATCAAGTTGATTCTGACTCATAGTGACCCTATCTACAACAGAATGCCTGGTCCTGTGCCAGCCCCACAATCTTTGATATGCTTAAACCCATTGTTGCTACCACTGTGTCAATCCGTCTCACTGAGTCTTTCCCTTTTGCTCTGACTCTCCACTTTACAAAGCATAATATTCTTCTCCGGGTAAAGCAAAGAGTACCAGAATAATGTTTACTTGTGTTTTATTGACTATGCAAAAACATTCAATTGTGTGGACCATAACAAATTATGGATAATGTTTAGAAGAATGGGAATTCCAGAGCACTTAATTGTGCTCATAAGAAAACTGTACAAAGACCAGGAGACAATTGCTCAAACAGGGCAAGGCTATACACTTCATGGCTGAAATTCAGGAAGGGTGTGTGTCAGGGTTGCATCCTTTCACCATATTTATGCAATCTGTATAATGAACAAATAATCCGAGAAGCTGGACTACATGAAGAAAAACACAGCATCAGGATAAAAGGAAGATTCATTAACAACCTGCAATATGCAGATCACACAACCTTGCTTGCTGTAAGTAAAGATGACTTGAAGCGCTTATTGATAAAGTTTAAGACTGCAGTCTGCAGTATGGAATACACCTTATCATAAAAGAAAATCCTCAATCAACTTGGATAAACAATCAACACCCATGGAAGCAGCAGTCAAGAAATCAGATGTTGTGTTGCACAGGGCTAATTTGTTGAAAAAGTCCTATTTGAAGTGGTACAGGACAAAGATGTCATTTTGAAGACTAAGGTGGGCATAGCCCAAGCCATGTCATTTTCAATGGCCTCATATGAATGTGAAAGGTGGACAATGAATAAGGAAGAGTGAAGAAGAGTTGATGTTTTTGATTGTGTTGGTGAAAATACTATGGAGTGCCGGAAGAATGAACAAAGACATCCTGGAGGAAGTACAGCTAGAATGCTCCTTGGAAGCGGGAACAGACAGACTTCAGCTCACCTACTTTGGTCTTGTTGTCAGACGGGACCATTCCCTGAAGGAGAGTATCACGCTTGGTAAAATGGAAGGTCACAGAAAAAGTGGAAATCCCTCAGCAAGATGGATTGACACAGCGGCTGCAGCAATGGCCTCAAGAAACCAAGGATCATGAGGGTGGCGCAGGACTGGCCCTGTTTTCTTCTGTGGTACACAGGGTGGCATGAGTCAGAGCCGACTCGACAGCACCTAACAACAACAAACATCTTTCTGGTATTCTTTACTTTCAGCTAAGATCCATCTGACATCAACAATGATATCCTTTGGTCTATATCCTCTTCTGAATCCAGCTTGCATTTCTGTAAATTCCCTGTCAATATACTGCTGCAACCTTTTTTGAATTATCTTCAGCAAAATTTTACTTACAAGTGATGATAGTGATATTGTTTGATCAATTCCACTTTCTGTTGGATCATCTTTCTTTGGAATAGGCATACAGGTGGATCTCTTCCAGTTTATTGGCCAGGTAGCTGTCTTCCACATTTCTTGGCACAAATGACTAAGTGCCTCCAGCACTGCATCTGTTTGTTGAAACACTTCAGTGGGTATTCTGTCAATTCCTTGAGCTTTTTTTTTTCTATTTCCGTCAGTGCAGCTTGGACTTCATCCTTCAGTACCATTGATTCTTGATAATTTACTGCCTGATGAAATGGTTGAATGCTGAACAATGCTTTTTGGTACAGTGACTCTGTGTATTACTTCCATGTTCTTTTGATCATTCCTGAATCTTTCAATATTTTGCCCATAGAACCCTTCAATATTGCAATTTGAGGCTTGATTTTTTTTTTTTTTTTCAGTTCTTTCAGCTTCAGAAATGCCAAGAGTGTTCTTTCCTTTTGGCTATCTAATTTCAGTTTTTTACACATTTCATAATAATATTTTCTATTCCATAAGTTCTTCTTGAGCCTTCTTTTGAAATCTTCTGTTGAGAACTCAGACCTGTCCTTCCTCCCAGTTTGTCTTAGTCTGAAAGCTTTGCTGAAACCTGTCCGCCATGACTGAACCTACTAGTCTTCAAAAAAAAAAAAACAGTGGAATAACCTCCTGTCTCAGAGCAACACAGAAGCAACCATGGTCCAACAAACTGACAGGTGAATGTTGGAAATTATTGGAATAAGTAATAAAATATAGCAGTATTTCTAGATGCCAATACACAAAGTTCAATTTTTGTATATACCAATACTATTTTCCATATAAGGAGCTCTGGTAGCTTAGTGCCTAAGGCACTTGACTGCTAATCAGAAGGCTGGTGGTTCAAACCCACTAGCCACTCCTCAGAAGGAAGATGGGGCAATCTACTTCTGTAGTGATACTACCTCGGAAACCCTAGGAGGGGTCGCTATGAGTCAGGTCCAACTCAAGGGCACATAACAACAACAACAACCACAGCATTTTCCAGATAAAATACCAATACACAGATGTAATATCAATACACATATTCAATTCTTTGTACAAAATTGATTGTATTTGTATAGTTCGGTACTATTTTCAATGGATAAAAAACACACAAAAAAAATAAAATTTGCCTAGGAATAAAACAATGTACATACAAAATTTAAAGGATAAAATAATACAATAAAAATTAAAATTTTAAAGTGTTTCTTTTAAAATATGAACTACAAAGTGGGGATACAAATGTATGTACATGTTAAAGGACATTAATAAAAATAAATAAATGAAAACTCAGAGACGTAGAGACATAAAGACCATATTCATGAGTGAAAACATTTGATTTCCTGAAGATGGTGGTTCTTCCTAAAGTGATGAGCAGATTAAACGTAATTCTAAAAAGTATCTAACATTTTTTGACATACTGATTTTATTATATACATGATAAATCAAAATGCCAAAATTGCTAAGACATTTTTAAAGAAAAACTAGAGAAATAGTTTATGCCTTCTCAGATATTTGTTAATAGTTTGTAAAAAGTTATTTACAATCTATTAAAAGTAAGATAACATGCTATGTACCCAGGTGTAGCCAGAGCTCCAAATTGCCATCTATTGTATAGCAGTGGTGAAAGATGGACTAATTTTTAAATGATGTGGAGTTACTAACTTAAAAAAGAAAAGAAAAAAATAAAAAACTGGAAAGGAAGGGAGAACAAATGGTCTTTATCTCATGTCACAGACAAAACAATTTCAAATAGATCAAACACCTAAACGTAGAAGTCAAAATTTACACAGCTAAAATAAAAGGTAGGGAATACTTCTGACATTAGAATTGAGAAAAATTTCTTAACATTTAGAAGTTCAAACCAAATAAGAAAATCTACTTCAAAGTTTTCCATTTCTCAAAAGATAGCATAGAGATTGGAAAGACAAGACACAGGCTTGGAAACAATATTTACAATAAATAAAATGGACAAAGAATTAGTTCAAGAAGTTAATAAATCAAGTCTATAACCCAGTAAGAAAAAGAAGATCAACCCAAAATAAAAATGAATAAAACCTGAAAATGTAATTTAGTATTGAGAAAGTGCAAAAGTCTCAATATCACATGAAAACATTCTCAACTTTGTTAGTAATCAGAGAATAACTGAAATGACCTTTTTTTTTGTTTTTCTTTTTACTTACCAGATTGGAATATGTTGTAATATTTGAAAAGACCAAATACCCTTAAGAAACTGGAGCATTCACTCCATGATGAAGTTCAAATGGAAACATCCACTGTGGAAAACAATTTGACATGTTTAGTAAAGTTAACATATCCTGGGGCCCAGTAATTCCACTCTTAAGGATAAATAGCTGCTTTGGTTACTTTGTGCTACTCTAACAGAAAATACCACCAGTGAGTGGCATGAACAAATAAAAGTTTATTCTCTTATAGCTTTGGAGGCTAGAAGTCCAAGTTCAAAGTGCCAGGCTCTAGGGACTGGGTGAAAGCCCCTCAACCTTGAGCTTTAGCTCTGCTTCTTGCTCCTGGCCCAGTGGAGCTAGAGGTGTCTCTTCACCCAGGCAGCTGCTGGCTGCTGAGGCTAACAAGCCCAAGGTTGACAAAGAAAATGGCACAGTCCCAGTATTACCACACAATATGGCAGACCACTAGTTCAAGTCCAGAGACAGTGCAAGATCAGCAGGAAATGTGGCAGGCTACTAAATGAAGACTTGGCTACAAGCAGGGTCCAAACATGCCAAAAAGCTGCAGAGATCTTTCTCAAAACTTCTCGTTACATACTGGAAACAGACCACATCCCTAAGGCAGCTACTCAACTACTCCAGTAGATTCCACTATGAAGTTGATTACCAATCTCATTACAGGGAATAACTACATCCAGCTGCCCAGCCACTCCAAACCAGACCCAGCCACGTTGATGCATAACTTTATCTACTACAATAACCTTGAGATTTTCTTTCATATGAGAACCAAGTAATATATGAAATGGTATCTGTAGCAACATTGTATTTAGTAACATAAGCTGTTCATCAGTAGCAGGATGTATAAGTGAATTTTGGTAATTCATTCAACATAATACTCTATATTATGAATATGAATAAACTAATTTTACTTGCAATAATATGGATGAATCTCAAAAACTTAATGTCCTTAGAAAGAAGCAAGTAATCATAGAATATATAAAACTATTACTACCTTTACTTAATGCTACAAAACATCTAAAACCAAATAATGTATATTCCAGGGATACATACATATGTGATAAAAAAAAAATACTCAATTTACAGAATGATTCGTACAAATAATTTAGTATACCTCTGAGGGTATACTGAGAGTTGTAATTTCAAGACAGGTTAATTTGACTCCTACCCCATATTTTCATTCTCCCTATGTCACCCACTTCCTGACACCTGAGCTGCAGGTGATGGAATAGGATGTGTTTGTAGAGGGACATATAGGAGCTTTCAATGGATTTCTCAAGCTGGTGTCATGTACATGAGTGGTCTTTTTAATTATTAATTCCCTTTAACATGTACACACATATTTATATGCCATCTTCAATATGCATATTTAACAAGTAAAATGTTAAAAATCATAATTTTATGTTCAACTGGAACTAAGCTTTATAGAATATGGGGAAAAATTAATCCACTTTCAGTAATCTGAAATCCTGTAAACTCTTGTCCCTGGAGGGCCAAGTCATCTATATTTACAGGGAAAAAACATAATAGAAATGTTAGCTGCTTGTTATCTTGAGCACCTACCATCTACTAGGTGTTGTACTACAACTTTTGCATCAAGCTCATTTAATAAACATAATTGCCCTCTGAGATGCAATTATTCTCATTTTTACTTGAGAAAACAGAGAATTCAGAGTTATCTATTTGCAGAATTGTAATTTTAAGCGAGGTTAATTGGACCCCAACCCCGTATTTCCTTCTCCCTCTGTCTTCCCTCACTTCCTGACACCTGAACTGTTTGAGAGCAAGAATTGTGTCTTTTCATCTCCATATCCCTTAACTCTGAGCACATGATTAGGCTTCAACATGCTCAACAAATGCTTGCTTAATGATTCATTATGACTGGAAGTTTTAGAGTTGACATTTTTAGTATGCATATTCATTGTGAGTCATAGGGCCAAAACTAGAAAGGACCATTTTAAATTATTTGATTTGATGTGTTCACATTATAATTCAGCCAACTGAGACCTACAACAGTTAAATGACATGTGTATGACACTACATCAAAAAAAAAAAAAAAAAAAAGTGAGAACTCCACCTCTCCTTCTTTCTTCTTCCTATCTTCTCATCCAATTACCAACTCTTGGGGATTCGACTACTTTTTTCTACCTGGAGTTGGATAGGGCTGTCTAAGAGTTTAATGCTGAACTGTTTGTCCAATCCATTCCCTGACTTAGGTGTTTTCCTTAGTGACTAGAGCTAAGGACATTTTAATTAATTTATTATGTCCCTTCAATTAGGAGACCCAATTAATAATTGAAATGGGTTTTTAATTGGTTTATATCCTCCAGGGTATCATATTAATAACGTAAATAAACTAACAGATTTGCATTGAATTAGGATTCATCTATATGCATATCTGTTGCCTCCCAATATATTATCTATTCTTAACCTCTAAAATTGAATGTAACTTCAAAAAAAGAAGACATTATGAAGCACTAGTTTTTGTTGTTGTTGTTCTACTTTGAGTCAAGGTCATGCTATTTTCCAGTTGAGAGGAAAAATGTTAGTGTTATTTCTATTTCTGTCACTGCATTCGTAATTTCCCCCCAGATCTCCATTCCTATAATATTGAAATGACCTTTTCTCTCTTCTTCAATACTCTATCCAATCAGAGATTCATGTGCCTTCAGAGATAGACGAATCCTAAGAGAGCACTTATTTCAGTCAATGAAACTGAAGATTAGAGAGACTATATGGCATGCCCAAGCTCATACAGCAAGCTAGGAGCAAGAGCAGTGTTACCCATTTAGACATCTTATTGGTTCTCCTTCAAATGTCATTTATTTTGGCTCTTTCATACCCATCCTGATGTTGACATATCAGGCCCACTTCACATTTGGATTGATCTTCCTTTCTTTTAGAATAACCACATGATTTATCTTATAAAAAAAAAAAATCATTAAGTTATTTCATCACTTAGCACAATAAAAGGCATGTTAATCTCTCGTTATATGTTATTTGAAATAAATGATCCAAAGACCCCTAGTATTTCTCCAGATATTGCAATGCCTCTATGTACCCTCAGCAAGATATTCAAGGACAATGTACCACTGAGGCCTAGTCAAAGTTTACTTTTCTAACTTTGTTCTGATATTTCCCTGACACATATTCTCTTTTATATGTAGGCATCTCCTTTTCTATTGAATCCCACTTTCTCATTCTTTCTTTCTTAAGTTTTCTTAAATTAAGTACAGTTACAAATGTTGTCCTTGGACCAGTAGCATAAGTATCATCAACACCTGGAACTTTCAGGAATGCTAATTATTGTGCTCCATCTATAGCAACTAATTGGAAACTCTTGGAATAGGTCTGTTGTTGTTCGGTGCCGTCGAGTTGGCTCTGACTCATAGTGATTCTATGTGCAACAGAACAAAACACTGCCTAGTCCTGTGCCAGCCTCAATACTTGCTAGACCTGAGCCCAACATTGCAGCCACTGTGTCAATCCATCTCATTGAGGACCTTCCCCTCTTTTGTTGACCATTCACTTTACCAAGCATGATATCCTTCTCCAGGAAATGGTCCCTTCTGACAACATGACCAATGTAGGTGAGACAAAGTCTGGCCATTCTTGCTTCCAAGAAGCATTCCAGCTGCACTTCTACCAAGACAGATTTGTTCTTTTAGCAGCCGATGGTACTTTCAGTATTCTCAGTATTCTTAACCAACACCACAACTCAAAAGCATCAAGTCTTCTTCAGTCTTCTTCACTCATTTTCCAGGTCTTACATGTAAATGAGACAACTGAAAATACCATGACATGTGTTAGGTGCACCTTAGTCTTCAAGAAGACATCTTTGCTCTTCAGCACTTGAAAGAGGCCTTTTGTAGCAGAGTTTCCCAGTGCAATACATCTTCTGATGTCTTGACTGCTGCTGTCACTGGTGTTGATTGTAGAACCAAGTAATATGAAATCTTTGACAACTTCCATCTTTTGTCCATTTATCATGATAATGCCTATTGGTCCAGTTGTGAAGATTTTCATTTTCTTTATAGTGAGAAGTAGTCCATACTGCAGACTGTAGTTTTTAATTCTCACCAGTAAGTGCTTCAAATCATCCTCACTCTCAGCAGCTAAGTTGTGTCATCTGCCGCATTGTGGGTTGTTAATAAGTCTTCCTTCAATCCTGATTCTACATTACTCTTCATATAGTCCAGCTTCTCAGATTATATGCTCAACATACATATAGAATAAGTATGGTGAAAGGATACAACCCTGATGCACTCCCTTCCTGATTTGACACCATGCAGTAAATCCCCTTGTTCTGTTTGACAGCCTCCTAGTCCATGTGCACTTTCCTCATGAGCACAATTAAATGTTCTATAATTTCCACTTTTCTCAATGTTATCCATAATTTGCTATGATCCACACAATTTAATGCTTTTGCATAGTCAATAAAAGACAAGTAAACCTCTTTCTGTTATTCTAAGCTTTCAGCCAAGATCCACCTGACATCAGCAATGATAACTCTCATTCCACGTCCTCTTCTGAATCCAGCTTGAATTTCTAGAAGCTTTCTGTCAATATGCAGCTGTGACCTTTCTTGAAATATCTTCAGCAAGATTTTACTTGTGGGTGATATTAACGATATTGTTCAATAATTTCCTCATGCTGTGGGATCACCTTTCTCTGGAATGGGTACAAAAATGGATTTCTTTCAGTCAGTTGGCCAGGTAGCTGTCTTCCATGTATCTTCGCATAGACATGCCTCCAGTGCTGCATCTATTTGATGAAACATCTCAGTGAGTATTCCATCAATTCCTGGAGCCTTGTTCTTCATCAGTTCCTTCAGTGCAGCTTTGACTTCTTCTTTCAATATCATTGGTTCTTGATCATATACCACCTTCTAAAATGGATGAACATCAACCAATTCTTTTCAGGATGGTGACTCTGTATTCCTTCCATCTTCTTTTGATGTTTCCAACATCATTCAATAATTTGCCAATAGGATCCTTCCACATTGCAACTGGAACATTGAATTTTTTCCTCAGTTCTTTAAGCTTGAGAAATGCTGAATGTATTCTTCTCTTTTGGTTTTCTAACTCCAGGTCTCTGCACATTTCATTATAATAATTGACTTTGTATTCTCAAGCTGCTTTTTGAAATCTTCTGTTCACCTCTTTTATCTTGTCATTTCTTCCATTTGTTTTAGCTACCCTCATTTCAAGGGTAAATTTTGGAGTCTCTTCTGATATCCATTTTGGTCTTTTCTTTCCTGTCTTTTTAATGACACTTTTCTTTCTTCATGGATAATGTTCTTGGTGTCATCCGACAATTCCTCTGGTTTTCAATCATTGCTGTTCAATGCATCATATCTATTCTTTAGATGGTCTCTAAATTCAGGAGGGATATATTCAAGGTCATATTTTGGCTTTTGTGGACTTCTTTTAATTGTCTTCAGCTTCAAGTTCAACTTGCATATGAACAGTTGATGGTATATTCCACAGGCAGCTCTTGGCATTGTTTTGGGTGGAGACATTGAGTTTCTCCATTGTCTCTTGCCGCAGATGTAGTTGATCTGATTCCTGTGTGCTTCATCTGGTGAAGTCCATGTGTATAGCCACTGTTCATGTTGTTGATAAAAGGTATTTTCTATCATGCGATCTCCAGCATTATTTCTATCACCAAGTCCATATTTTCCAACTAGCGGTGATTCATCTTTGTTTCCAACTTTTGCTTTCCAACCACCAGTGATAATCAACACATCTTGATTACATATTTGGTCACTTTCAGACTGCAGAAGTTGGTAAAATTCTTCAATTTCCTCATCTTTAGCCTTGTTGGTTGGTTCATAAATTTGAATAATAGTAGTATTAACTGCTCGTCCTTGCAGGTTTATGGATATTATCTTATCACTGACAACATTGTACTTTAGGGTAGATCTTGAAACATTCTTTGTGACAATGAATGACACATCATTCCTCTTTAATTTGTCATTCCTGGCATAGTAGATCATATGGTTTTCTGATTCAAAATGGCCAAAACCAGTCCATTTCAGCTCACTAATGCCTAGAATGTTGATCTTTATGTGTTCTGTTTCATTTTTGACAACTTCCAATTTTCCTACATTCTTACTTTCTACATTCCATGTTATGATTATTAAAAGATGTTTGCAGCTGTTTCTTCTCATTTTGAGTCATGACACATTGACAAATGGAGGTCTTGAAACATTTACTCCATCCACATCATTCGGAAGGAAGGTTGGGCAATATACTTTTGTAGTGATACTGCCTCAGCAACCCACAGAGGGGTCGCTATGAGTTGGGTCTGACTCAATGGCACATAACAACAGCAATAAAAACACATCATTAAGGTCAGCTTCACTCTGAGGAAGGAACTCTCTCCCAATTGTAGTTTAGTTCCTTTCTATCTGAGGGGCTCTTCTTCTGGCACTATATCAAACAATGTTTCAGTGCTACTCATAAAGTTTTCCAGTAATATATCAGATAGTGTTTCACTACTATTCATAAGGCTTTTACTGGCCAATTCTTTGAGAAGTGGATGGCCTCTTTCTTCTCTGAGTTTGTCTTAGTCTGGAAGTTCCACTGAAACCTGTTCACCATGAGTAACCCTGCTGGCATTTGAAATACCAGTTGCATAGTCTCTCACCTCACCACAATATGCATGACACCACAGTACAGCAAGCTGACAGACAAGTGGTAGGGAAATAGGTTTAGGGACCTGTATTTCACTAAGTCCTCCTAATTCTAACAAATTCTACAGTTTGAGAACCACAGCTCTAGCTTCTTAGATGAATACATACATTCCTAATCAAATCTTGCATATTCCTCAAAACTATGTTTTCCCCAAATGGCTAAATAAGGCTCTTTTAAAACAGACACACCTACATCAAACTCTTCCCATTCCAATAACTTTAACAGAATCACATTTTTTACTCGACAGCAAATAACAACAACAACAACAAAGCTTTTGTATTTGGGGTATGTTGTTGTTGTTGTTAAGTGCCGTGGAGTCGTTTCCAACTCATAGCGACCCCATGCACAGCAGAAAAAAACACTGCCCGATCCCACGCCAGCCCCACAATCCCTGATATACCTGAGCCCATCATCACAGCCACTGTAACAATCCATCTTGTTGAAGGCCTCCCCCTCTTTCGTCGACCCTCCACCCTACCAAGCATGACATCCTTCTCCAGGGA
>NW_006922559.1:332617-358442 GCF_000298275.1 Orycteropus afer afer
TCTTCCTTCTTCCTAGTCTGTCTCAGTCTATAAGCTGGGCTGTTACCTATGCACCAGGTACATCTTGCTGGGTTTTAAACACCAGAGGCTCAGCCTCAAAGCTCAGGTCTACATGTTACCACAGTAGGACAAACCGACAGACAAGTTTGTCCTGCTGTTGGAGACCTCTCGTATCCCCCACACCTGGGTCCCTGTGGCTGACTCTTCCTCTGTCTGGCTTCCTGTCTTTTACTCCCCTTTCTTCTGCTCTTCTGGCCTGCTTCTTTGGGCATCCCTGAGTTTCTCCTCCTCACCTAATCCCTTCGGCTGATTGCTCTTCTCTTTGGCTTCCTGGGTTTTATCCCCTTTCTCCTGTTCTTCTGGCCTGCTACTCTGGGTGTCCCTGCATTGTCTCTCCTGTAACCCTGGTGGGGTATATGTCTCATTATTCCCAAGTGCACGTTGGTTAAGGCCAAGAGTTCTGTCCTTTACTCCTAATCATTTTTCCACATAATACCTCATGCTTGATAATTCATCAATAAATGCTTATTAAATCATTTGAAGCAGAAATAATAACAGTGGCAATAATAATTAATAATAAAGTAGATAATTATCTTGTTTGCGGTCTTCTAGCATGTTTTCCACACTCTTCCTAAATTCCTTACATTATAGTTTATACTTCCTCTAAATAAAAGGGCAGACTCATAGATTCCTTTAGGAACTAGGATGCAGACATGTGACCCAGATTCTACCAATCAGATGCCTCATAGGCCCAGTGATCTGGAAAGAAAGAGACAGGGAACTGCCACACTCTCTAGCAGGGGTGGCAGTAGCAATAACTATATATTAAATTCCTGGCAAAGAAGGGATGTTGAAGCTGGAGGCACAAGCTGTAAACTCTATTTCCACAGAAGTGGCAACTTCCAAGAAGAAGCCAAAACCAAGCTCACAGCTGTGGAGTCAGATCCAACTCATAGTAACTTCTCCTTGGGTTTATGAGGTGGTATCACTACAGAACTCGTTTGGCCAACCTTCTTTCCGAGGAGTGGCTGGTGGGTTTCAACTGCCAGCCTTCTAGTTAGCAAATCCCTTAGGCACTAGGCCACTTCAATGATGATGGCAGCGATTTCCTTACCTTCATCACCAGACCAGTTTCTGAAAGATTAGTAGTTAGCCTCATTCTCCAGCTTGCCAATGATTCTGTGAGCTACTTAATATATATTCAATATAGTTCTATTCTCTTTAATAAACCAGTCAGCTTCTGTTGCTTGCAATATAGAACTCAGGCAGATACAGTAATAACAATCACTGCCATGCTTTATTGAGTAGTTGATAAGTATATGAAGTGAATTCAGCTTGCCAAATATAACAGAGAATTAACTGGGCTGAAAAGACAAAGATTGCAAAATGAGTCACCTCTACTTCCCTTCTGTTCAGCCTCCCATGTAGGAATATCTGAGTTTTCCATTATTGCAGAAAGGCAGCATGAGGTAGTACATTCTTTGATACTGCAAATTGCATCTTTATTCCTCAAGGGGACAATGGCGATCACCACACATGTGTGCTTGACTGGGTATTGCCAAGGTTTTGGGTTTTCAGCTCAAATTCCTAATATTTAAGGTGAAGAGTCTTTGTTCTCGGCACACCTTTGATAACTAAGGGGAAAAAAGAAAAATCACATACCAAAGTTCAGACAGCATGATTGGGAAAATCATCCATCTGGTCCAGAGAGACTGTGTCCCTAGAAAAGTACTGACTTATTCTTAACTACTTAAAAAAAAAAATTGAAATCCCCAACATGAATCTCTTTTAATATTTACAACATTCTGAAGTGGGCATAACTCGTGTCATTCTCATCACAGAGACAAGTCTTAGAAAGATTAAGTCAAAGTCCCAAGGTCCTGGTTACATAGTGTGGTGGTTAAGTTTGTGTGTCACCTTGGCTGGGCCTGGTCGAGTGGCTGGGCAGCTGGATGTAGTATTACCCATGATGAGATTAGTAGTCAGCTCCGTGGTGGAATCTACTGTGAGCAACTGAGTAGGTACATGGGGTATGTGGTCTTCTTCCCATATATAATAAACAGCTTGGGAAATGATCTCTAGTTTCTGGCACACTTGAACCCTGCAGGTAGTCATGTCATTGTTCCACAACCTGCCATGCTCTTCTGATCCTGGAACTTTCAATGGACTTGAATCACTGGCTTGCTGTGTGGTTTGGTAACATCAGGACTGTGTCATTTTATCTGTCGACCTTTGGTATGTTAGCCTCAGCAGCCAGTAGCTGCCTGAGTGAGGAGATGCCTCTAGCTTCAGTGGGCCGGGAGCAAGAGGTACAGCTGAAGCCCAAGGTCAAGGGGCTTCATACAGCCCCTAGAGCCTGGCATTTGAATTGGACTTAAAGCCTGAAAACTAAGAGAATAAACTCCTGTTTGTTAAAGTCATCCTATTCGTGGTATATTCCTGGAAGGGTGGCATTGGGTAACCAGAACACATGGCTAAATCTGACCAGAGCTGGGATGTAATTTCATGTTGATGTAATTCAACAACCGTTAGTCTACCTGCTGAAAACATTGCCTTGTAGAAACTGTCTCTCCTAGCAAGTTTTCTGAATAGTCGTTTCTGTTTCCTCCTCAGGTTCTATTATATTTTCCCTGAAGCCTTAAACATACTGCCATTATAACACATAGGCCACTTTACACACAAATTTGTGTTTATGTGCCCAACTCCTTTTCTGATCTGTAAGTTACTTGAGGACACAGATTATATCTTATTGATCTTTGTTTCCCATATTCTTAGCACAGTACATGGGTGACAGTAGTTGCTCAATAAATAGTTATGACATGACCACCTAGGTGAATAAAAGAAGATAAAAATGCATTTGTATAGGTAACCATGAAATATTCACTTAGAATTCCTTAGCAACGAGCAACTCAGAGGGAGACAGTGCTCTGGTACTGCACCTTAGATAAGAATGAACTCACTGTGGCCCACTTCAGAGAAAATAACCATGCTCTCTCCTTGGTCATAGGAGCTCTGGTAGCATAGTGGCTAAGACACTTGCCTGCTAACCAGACGGCTGGCGGTTCAAACCCACCAGCCACTCCTCGGAAGGAAGGTTGGGCAATCCTACTTCCGTAGTGATACTGCCTCGGAAACCCAAGGAGGGGTCGCTATGAGTCGGGGCCGACTCGACAGCACATAACAACAACAACAACTCCTTGGTCATTAGTCATAAACCCCATTTACTCAAAACATTCCAGCACAGCTGGCATGCTTGGCAAGGGTCTGATCTCTTCCCAGTACCTCACACATGACCATTTCATTACTGACAAGGGGCCTGTGAGCCACACAACCAAAGCTTTGTGCGGAAGCTGGAGTGGCACTCCTGTTGCTCAGTTGCAGCTAAGGGCTCCCCGCCTGGGGCAGGACTTCTTGATAATGAACACTGACTGACAGTCACAGGAAGGGTGAGTTAAGAAACTTTTCAAAGAATGTGAATCACTCGCTTACATTTAGAAGGCTCCTAGGCTCTGGGGCTGAGCCCAGGACCAGTGATGTGTGCTGAAGCTATTCCGGAGATTAAGAACTGCAGCCATTATGATTCTGTGGAATGAAAAACAAAGGAAGAAGTGGCCATGGATGCTGACTGCATGGCATTCCACTTGGTGGAATTCAGTTTGTAATCTGGAGGGCAAGAAAAATACTGTCTTTTCATCTCTCTCTCTTTCTTTCTTTCCTTTTAAGGAAGTGGCAAGGTTGAGGAAACAGAACACGCTTTTGGGATTCTGAAAGACCAGAGGCTAGTGTTGGCATTCTCTTTCATTGTTGTTGAGCTTTGGAAAGTGACTTCCCTGAGATTCAGTTTCCTCTCCTGCAAAAATGAGTGTCATAACATCTTCCTCTTCCTCTGCTAGTAAGAATCATATGACCTGGCACACATGAAATATCTGCTATGAAATAGAAACTCAACGTATGTTAAATTTCATCCTTCAATTTTTTCTTGTTTATGAATCCTTGAGTGACACAAATGGTTAAGCTCTGGACAATTAGCTGGAAGGTTGGTGATTCAAATATACCTGGGGGTGACTTGGTAGACATGCCTGGCACTCTACTTCTGAAATGTCGCAGCCTTGAATACCCTTTGCAGCAGTTTTGCTCCGCATGCATTTAATTGTTATGGGTCAGCATCACTCTGTGGCAACTAAACAACAGCTTTCTAGCTTACCAGCTATTCTTAGTGCCCTTCTTGCCCTTTCCTTTTAGTACAGAGGCATTTGGTGTTCTACTGGAGGAAGCCTATAGGCCTTTCTGAAAGAGATGATAGAAGTTAAGGACAAATTAGAGTTTATCAGTTACACAACTGAACAAACTTTTACTTCAGGGATAGACTTTCAACAGATAAGAGAAAGGAAGCCACTGGGGAACTGGGCTGACTGAAGCAGTTTGTAAACTAAAGAGGTTCGTGCTGTGAGAAAGATATTTCCTTTAAAGTGTTCCTGCATCTTCAAAGCTCCACGCTACAGTGAAGTAGATGATGTTTCTGCTGCTGAGAAGGGTTGGGACATCAGGATGGACCTGGCTACATGTTTGAAAAGGGCTTTAATGACTGGAGGATGGCTTTATAAGCAGCTATTTCCCAGCCCCCTTGTTCTGGGCCATAAGCAATTTATGAAAAGCTAATGGAGCAGACTGTTTCATTTCTGCTTTTATTGTGTATGGACTCCCTCTGGCATGGGGAGCCTTGGTAAAGTCACCTCCGAAGTATGGAAGTTGACTCTTTGTAGGGGGGTATAGAAGTCAGGTTGCTTTGAGATACATAAGTATTAAAGGTATATTTGTGGGTGCTTTTGTCCAGAGCCAGACTAAGGCCCATCCAGGTTCAGAGCTGACTGGCTTTTTACCTGCATGTTAGTAACTCCAATGGAGAGTTATATTTACATTTGAGACTGAACATTCCTTTCTGTGGATAATGACTATTTAAAAATCCTTAACTGAAATAGTGATTTATGGTTCTTAGAGTTCTTCCATCCATTATGATGTCATTTGATCTACTGTCTGTATAACAGTGCAGGGGTGGGACAAATAATTCCTTTTTACAAAAGAGATGAGTAAGACCCACAAAGAATAATCATCTGTCACAGACGACACAAGGGAGCTCTGGAGGCACAATGGGTAAGGCATTTAGCTGCTAACCAGAAGGTCAATGGTTCAAACCCCCCAGCTGCTCTGTGGGAGCAAGATGAGGTAGTCTACTTCCAGAAAAATTTACAGCCTTGCAAAGCCCGTAGGTAGCTTTGAGTCAGAATCAATTCAATGGCAGTGGGTTTGGTTTGGTTTTTCAAGTTGACACAGCTGAATAGTAGCAGAATCATATAAGAATCATCATTTATCCTTTCTTCACAAAAGTGGAACAACAGACTTTGAGAGATCTAGAGCTTAATTCTTTTTAGAAAAAGAAAAGAAAAATACTCTGCATTGTTACACAGCAAGGAGCTCTGGTGGCACAGCACCTAAGGCATTTGACTGCTAACCAGAAAGTTGATGGTTCAAACCCACCAGCCACTCCATGGAAAGAAGACAAGGCAATCTACTTCCATAAAGATTTACTGCCTCAGAAACCCAATGGGAGTCACTATGAGTCAGAATCAACTCAATGACAGTGGGGTTGGCTTTTGGTTGGGTATATTACAAAGCATATGACTGTATGAACAGATTTCTAGGGCCTGTCCCAGGAGCGTGGATGGGGCCTAGAGTGTAAGGTTCATTAAACAAACCAGTTGTTGTCAAGTTGACTCCGACTCATGACAACTTTGTCAGTGTAGAACTATGCTCTAAAAAGTTTTCTTCAATGGCTGTTTTTTTTTTTTTTAAATAGATCACCAGGCCTTTCTTCTGAGATGCTTCTGGTGAACTCAAACCTCCACCTTTTAAGTTAGTAACTGAATGGGTTGATCATTTTCATCACCCAGGGGCTTGAGTAACTTCCAAATATATTTAACTTCCCAGGCAATTGTTTCTACTTCTGCAAGTAGGCACCTGCTTAGCAAAAGACATGGGCCTGGTAAAGCACATATGCTCAACAACTAGTAATACTTAAGATGACTCACCTTGACTTTATGGCTTCTTTACAGTGGCCTAAAGGTATATTTTTCAAGGCAAGAACTGTGAGTGACCTGGGTGGGTCATGGAGGAGATAGGCAATGATGAGCTCACTGTCCTTTTCATGACGCCTGCACTCGCACCCACTCACCCACAACTGCTCCCTCCTTTGGGGCTGTCCGCCTTCTAAGGGCCTGCTCTGTTTGGCCACTCAGTCATGTGACTTTCTTTTTAATTTTGAAGTAGTTGTTACTCAAGGTACTCATATCCTAAAGCAAACTGAGGCCAGATCCCCATGCCCCGCCTTCATTCTCCGCTATCTCCTTTTATTTTTACAAGTTTGCATTATTTGTCTATCTCATTTCTGGGGCTCATGAATCCCATTCCTCTGATTCCCCTTTTGCAGTTTGAATCAATGAATTTTTAAAATTTTATTTTTGGAATCCAGTGAAAGCTTTGTAAGTCCCCATCTGCCTATGCAGAGACCAATCATCATCTCTCCTTAGAAGCACTTATGGTCCTTATGCTGGACTCTGCTGTAGTCAGCATAATGCAGAGAATGAGCAGTTTACTGGATGTTAGAGACCTAATTTCCAGTCTTGGCCATGCTCCTGCCTGGATATCTGACTATGTACAGTCACTTGCCTTTTTGTGTCCTGAAGATAATAATTTACAGGGTTAGGAGGAAACTTAGCAGTGGTTTCCATTATTTAGGCTGTGTAAGGAAAAACATGGTGCATGGTGATTTACAAAAATTCATGTTCCCATGTCTTGTCTCAGATCCTTTGGGTCATATGAAGGGACACATAGCCACTATGATACCTCCTAAAACATTGACAGCCAGGAAAGCAGAGAGCAGTTCCAATGTGCTACAGATAACAAAGTATTTTCAGGGACTATTTCATTCCTCCCCTCTTGTACCAAGGGCATATCATAGTACTGACACTTTGAGAGAGGAGAAGAGAGGGCTCAGAAAACCCTTTTCATCTAAATCTCCTAATTATTCAGCTGAACTTGAACTTTGATCTGGAAGCCATGCACAGATCTAATAGGCACCTTTGGGGTTCATATGGGCAAGCAAGCCAATGAGCCACTTCCTCTCCAAGTTGCTATTGGTGTTGGCAGCCAGATTCCTGGGGACAGCAAGGTCTCCCTGGGGGCAGAGCTACTCTTTGAAATGCCATGGCGATGTCCTTGTGGATATTGGGGCACAAGGGGGTAGGAATGTGTGTGGCATTGAGTCCGAAATGCCACTTCAGAGCCTATGAAACATCCAACAGAGGATCAGATTCCCAAGGCCCCAGCTGGCAGGACTATAGGAAAATGAAATTCCTGTGAATCCTTAGAGGTCACACGATGGTGCATGATCACTTCTGGTCAACAGCAAAGTATCTCAGGACAGAGGCAGGAAAGGAGCGAAGAGGAGGAAAACAGGAGTGCAAATGCAAAATTCCAGGGAAGTTTACTCTGTGATTATTGTTCTTATTTGGCAGTTGTAGGTGAGGTGTATGTTTGTGAGATCTTTTCAAAAAGGTGGTTTTTAATTTCAGAAATCAGCCACACCCCTAGGGACCACACACACGTCCCTGGTATAAATGACTCAGCCGTCGGTTCGTAAACCGCACCAAAAGTGGCAGCAGCAGTAGCAGCTGAGAAATGCATGTGTTTGGAAACACACACACACACACACACACATACATACTCACCTAACAGAACTGCAAATTGTAACTGATTATTAACTCTTTTATTAGACTTAAAGCCCTTTGGAGCAAGATCTGTAATTCACCCATGTTTACATTTTCCCAAGTGTAGTTCCTAGCACCCTAATACTTAGCACCAGTTCATGGAACAAATTAATAGAAATTGCCTAAACGATTGGGTATACTGCTTTGGAAAACTGAAAAATAAAGTCTGAAGATGGATATAATGAAAGCCTCCCAAATCATACATGATGAATTTTTGCATGAGAGAAATGCTCATGCCATTTTAAAATGGAGAACATCATTCATTAGACATCCATGAAGTTGGAAAATACTTAGCTGAAGGTAAGTGAACTTCATAAAATCCATGAAATGCATTAACTCCAAGATACAAATACATGTATGATTAACAATTTTGAAGCTATCTGTGTTAGGTAGCATAGCAACAATCACCTTCTGCTATTAATAGTTGCATAAGAATCAGTCTCTTGTACTAGACAGTGAGCTATTCAAAGGTAATAGATCTGCACTGTCTATGTCAATAGCCCTGGTGCCTGGCAGCCTGTGTCAGACGTACTGTAGATTTTCCTTATGTACTTGTTAAAGTGCACAGCATTGCACAAAAAGAGAATATTGACAAAAACCTATTTAAGGTGTATGTTTACTTCAGCATCACATACGCACTTCTTCCAACTGATCTCTAATGAAACTTTTTCAGTTGAAGGCGTTTATATTGTGTGTAGAGATTTTCCAGTGTTTATTTTTACACTGAATATCAACTAGGCCCTGAGGCTGAAGCTATTGACCTGTAACACACATACAGTTATGGCAAAGAAGTGGCCACTTGGTTAAGTGAGGTGAAGGGGTGAGAAGACCCTGTCCCCAGTGGAACACTGCCATCTGGTGTATGCCCCAGGTTAGACAAGCAGAGATGGGATGAAGGCCGCCTCACAAAAGAGGGGAGTAGCGCTAGCCTTTGAGTCTGCATGTTGCTGCTACTCTACCCTCAAAGATGCTCTGTAGAGAGCAGTGATCGTCTACTGGGATGGTGTCTTGCAGCTGAAAGCAGAAACTATCTACAGATGTGATGGAGAAGATGCTACTTAGGAAGGAAAAATATTTTCAAAAATCCTCTGTGTTTATTACGGGTTGATTTTTTACATCAGTGATATCCTTTTGGAGGTCCTGAATAGTGCAAATGGTTACCAGACTTGGAGGCTAACTGGAAAGCTGGCTGTCTGAGTCTACCCAGAGGGACTTTGAAAGAAAGCCCTGGTAATCTAGTTTGAAAACATTAGCCACTGAAAACCTGAGAGAGCACAGTTCTACTCTGACACATGACAGAGCCATCATCTGTCAGAATTGACTCTACAGAAACTCTGGTGGCTTTTGGAATTTTTGAAAATCTCATTTAGTCCTTAGAGTCACCTAGCAAGGTAGATATTAAAATAGTCCTATCAGAGATGAGGAAATTGAAAACAGTTTAAGTAACTTGCCTGAGATCACACAGTTAAATAATTTACAGATACGATAATCAGCTATTTCATTTCCTCTATATATTGGTGCTTCCTATCAATAAATAGCCTCTGAAGAAGAGAAAGTTTCTTGTCTTTCTTCAAATGTGGGTTAAAATAAGTTTAAATGATCTTCATTGGTAAGTAACCTATGGTAATATACAAGTATGTGCAAAGTTCCTATTAGTGGCTTACAGTCTGGATATACAGAGAGAATCACTTATTAAAGTGAGTTAACACTTATCTAATGCAACAGAAAGGTCAAAAACATTATTATACATTTAATACAAATAAACACATGCCATTGATCTATCAAAAAATTCAGGGGTTTTATTGTCCTGCTGAACTATAATGGAACCTAATGTAAAAGGAGAAAATCAATAATACAGATCTAGTCTTGATTTTAAATTTTGATATTAAGTTTACTATATATTTTTTATTCATTTTAAATTTTTTATATATTGCCTTAAAATTGCTTACCTTGACTACTGAGCTGTTTTTGGCACTTCCTTAAATTTTGTACCCTTGGAAGTGCCTACCTTGTCCCAGTCAGAGGAATTCATAGTTGAAAGGATGTGAAAATTTAGAAAAATATTACTTTGACACAAATAAGTGAAAGAGATCACGGATGGCATACCATTACCATAACATAATTTTCTCATGTAATAAAACTACAAATGTTATCAAAACAAGCATATCAATGATATCAATAGAAACATGTTGCTATTATTATAAACCCTATATGCCTCATTTTTCGTGTGTCTTATATGAGTACATCTGCTTCATTTATAATCAAGGTTAACCTAAAAATTAGATGAGCTGCTAGATGTAACATCTCAATTTCATAGCTCAATAGATAAGTGTTAAGATATTAATCACAGAAACCTGGATACTTTTTATGATGGACACCTCAAGACATTTTTTGTTTATGCAGGTACTTTTTGTTTATTTTTTGTTAATGCAGGGTTTGCTTTTGAGTGTGATTTTCAAATTAAAATACAAATATCACAACAGAAATAATGTTTTCTTCCAGCACCATGAACAACAGAGAAAATATTGAAGTTATAAAATATTTCATTTTACTTGGACCCATAATCAATGTTCATGGAAACAGCAGTCAAGAAATCAAAAGATGTATTGCATTCAGCAAATCTGCTGCAAAATATCTCCTTAAAGTGTTAAAAAGCAAAAATGTCACTTTGAAGACTAAGGTACACCTGACCCAAGCCTTGGTGTTTTCAATCACCGCATATTTATGTGAAAGCTGGTCAATAAAGAAGATTGAAGAAGAATTGATGTCTTTGATTATGATGTTGGCACAGAATATTAAATATACCACGGACTGCCAAAAGAACGAACAAATCTGCCTTGGTAAAAGTACAGTCAGAAGGCGCCTTAGAATGGAGGATGGCAAGACTCTGTCTCCCGTACTTGGGTGTGTTATCATGAGGACCAGTCTCTGAAGATGGACGCCATGTCTGGGAAACTAGAGGTTCAGTGAAAAAGAGGAATGTCCTCAACAAGAGTGATTGACACGGGGGCTGCAATGATGGCTCAAGCACAGCAACAATTGTGAGGGTGGCCCAGGCTCTGACTGTGTTTCGTTCTGTCCCCTAGAGGTCACTGCTGGTTGGAACTGACTTGACAGCACCCAATAACAACAATTAACATGTTGCAAATTCAGAACTAAAAACAGATTGAGGTGTAACAAAAAAAAAGGCAGTTTAAATAGGATAAAATTCTCTCTAATGGGAGATGTTTGTTTGCTCACCTTTTAGGCAAAAATAAGGGCATTCTTAAGCTACAAACCATCCCCAACAGAATGCAGAATCTCAGACACTGAAAATATTTCAAAACAATACAATAGTTTGGTAAAATTTTCTATTGATGTTAGGGATTTTGTGTAGAAGCCACAAATCATAAAACTGAAGAAACTCTGTCAGGATTTTATTTAATAAGTGAAGATTTAATCCTGCTGAGATCAAGTTTTGTTAATTGTATCTCAACTCATAGAAGGCAGAAATTAAGAAAGATGTCTCATGGTAAGTAATCTCCTCCCAGTCCCTGATGCAATGTCACAATCTTGATGTGTCTTCTAAGATTTAGTTGAAACCTCCCTCCAACACCTCCTGATAAGAATGTCATTTAATGTTCCATTAGCCAAGCAGAGAATTTGGAAGACATAATAAAGGAAACTCTCAAATAAACTCAAAAGACGACTTGAGGGAGGGCCCTGCTTTCGTACTAATCTTGAGGCTATGTGTAAGTCTTGGTAAAGTTGTACAAATTTCTTTGTAATTTATCTGACAGAATTAGATTTCAGTCAAACAAGGTACTTACAACTGAGAAACCAGCTTCTCCCAGCCATAAACCATGCTAATTGGAAAGCTGTGGACAGAATTCCTGCCAAAAAGCAGGGTATCTTCTCAAATACTAATGACACCTTCCTGCCAAACTTGTGGATGTTGTCATGAATCTGATGGCTTCTAGTTATATGCCACTTGATTATGTTTTGTACCTTGCTTTTGATGCACTCTGTCCTGTGGTGGGGTTTGGGGGTACAATGTAGTTTATGTGTGTGTGAGGTGGGATGATATCTATGCAAGTGGACTCATTCCGTAAAGGTGATACACATTACAAGACTGAGACAGATTTTGCTGTAAGTGCTAAGAAGTCAGAAGAAGCCAGTTGAAATATGTTCAACAAAGAATTTACATTTTTCCCATACTCAGAGAAGGTGGCTGCCATTGGTATCAGATGTAGAAAGAGAACAGGAACAAGGACATTTGAGCAATTCATTTGGAGAATGTAATGTAGAAAATTATCAGGTAAAAAAAGGAGGAAGTCTTCCAATTGTGTTGGGAATATTTTATGAAGAGGAGAATGGCATTGAGTGCAAGAAGCAGCCGACTTTGATCACATTAGCAGCATATGAGATGCTGAAGTGCTTCTAGCTTATTTTAGAGAAGCTTGATTGGATTAATAGTGTTCCTCCAGATGCCTAATTTACTCCACAGAAGTGGTCTCCATCTCAACTCTTGATCAGTAGTTGATTTAGTGCCTGACAGTCATGTGCCCTTGGCAACTGAGAACATCAACAATGAGAGGAGAGACTGCAACCTTCCACTCTGCCCTGAAAGAGATCAGCACTTTGGCACACCACTGTGGGAAGATTGCCAATGCTTGGTTTTAGACAGGCCATTCAAATGCTTTATCTGAATGGCCTATTACTTCACAACTAAGGCCTCTTTATTCAGCCAAAGTAGTCATGTAGACCCTTCACTAGTATTTGAGTTCTTCCAAAGTCAAAGTCTTGCCTTTGTTTTGTAAATTTGTGAAAGCTGTGATCTACTCAATGCCTTGAATAAAAGACTACGAAGAAGAGGAAGGCCTCTACAGATAGGGACTTAAAGATATTTTTATAAAAGCTTTCCAAAGAAGAAATTTCCATGTGGAATAATGGTATAAGAATAGAAATAGTAAGTCTTCACATTTAATTAGAACTTGTTAGTTTAATATAAAGGTTAAGAGCACAGGTATTAGAGTTAGACCAAATTAGGTTCTTGAGTTATGTTTACACCTGTGAAAATCAAGTGCTGAAATTCAGATTCCATAATTTCTTAAGGGCTTTGCCACTTACAGTTTTGTAAGTGGCAAAACTTACTAGCTTCAGGCTGATTTTCTAGCTTCTCCAATGACCTTATAAGTAAAATGGGGATAATAGTGCCTATGAAATAGGATTCACTTGTTGATAAAAAAGTATGCTACATGCAATATAATCTGTATTAATGTAATTTAGTAGCATAGCTCCTCATATTTAGTAGGTGAGTAATCAATGGGAGAAAATAAAACTCTGTGTCATACTATGAAGACCTCTACATCAACCGTTAATAGTCAGATATGGGCTACTATGGGAGTTCTGGTAGCATAGTGCCTAAGGCATGTGACTGCTAACCAGAAGCCTGGCGGTTCATACCCACCAGCCACCCTTCGGAAGGAAGGTTGGATAATTTACTTCCGTAGTGGTACTGCCTCAGAAACCCAAGGTGGGGTTGCTATGAGTAGCATTCGACTTCACGACACATAACAACAACAACAACATGGACTACCATGAAGATGTTGTTGTTGTTGTTATGTGCTGTCGAGTTGGATCTGACTCATAGCGACCCCTCCTTGGGTTTTCGAGGCAGTATCACTATGGAAGTAGATTGTCCCATCTTCCTGGTCCAAGCAAATTTGTCAAGTCACCTGGGCTATTTAAGCTCTACTGAGATCCCAAAATCATGGAAATACATTGTAGTGTACATTGGTAAGGGCTATGTTTTCACACTAACTATTGAAGTATGGATAATACATTAGTCATCTACCCAAGGGGTGACTCAAGCTGGATAGTGCAATTAAGTATTCCTTATGCTACTTGTATGTTATCTCTGGGGGCACAGATGGTTAAGTGTTCCATTAGGTTAAATGACAGTTGGTGATTTGAATCCAACAAGAGGACCCTCAGAAGGAAGACAGACTAGGCCATCACTTCCAAAAGATCACTGTCTTGAAAACCCTATGAAGCAACTCTATTCTGTACACATGGGTTCACAACAAATTGATTCTGACAATGCCACTTACAGAGTAGTGTTGTGGAAAAGTGTGAGGTTTTGGTGCCAGGTACACTTAATTTGTATCACAGTTTCAATGCTTACTGACTGTTTGACCATGGAGAAAAAAAATAAAATAATATTTCTATTCATTTATAAAATGGGAATAATATAACTCCTACCTCATAGGATTGAGATAATTCAGTGAAACAATGTTGGTAAGTGTTGAGAATTGAGCCTATCATATGGTAAGAATAAAATATATATTAACTATTATTCTATCCAAAAGGATAAAAGAAGAGACAAAGTAAAATATTTATTGAGTACCAACTTTTTTTGGACGCTCTGCCAGACATTTTATGTGTATTGACCTTTTTCATACTCCCAGCTTCTCTGAATGATGGGAAACATTATTTCATCTTTACAAATGAGGCATCTGGGGACCAGATAGGTTATGGAACAAAGCAGTTAAATGCATGGACTGTTCATTTACTGCTTTAAAGAAACAATGCTGAGTGCCTTCTGTTTCCCAGACTCTGCTGTAGATGCTGTGGAAACACCAATGAACAAAACCACCCAATTCCTTGTCTTCATGGAGCTCATTCTGTAGTAAGGGAAGAGAGAGATAGTGAGGTTAGCCATGGGAGGGTGACTGATCGTGATGATCTTGTAGGTCACCATGTAGTTCTTCCCATTCACTCTGAAGAGAAAACATCCTGCAAAATATTTTGCTTGCCATTAATGGTCTGTCAGTCTTCTCTGAGGGTAGTAGCATTCTTGCCTTGCATGAGGGATACCCAGGTTTGACTCTCAGCCAAGGCACCACAAGTACAGCCACCATCCTTCCTCCAATGAAGACTTATATGTTGCATGGTGCCTGGTTGAAAATCAGGAAAAGTGTGCATCAGGTAACCTTTTACCATACTGAGTCAATCTGTATTCTGAGCAAATAATCTGGTGAGCTGGTCTATATGAAGAAGAATATGGTATCAAGATTGGAGGAAAACTCATTAACAGTTTGCAATATGAAGATGACACAACCTTACTTGCTGAAAGTGGAGACTTGGAGCACTGTCTGATAAAGATCAAATACTATACCCTTCCGTTTGGATTACTCTTCAACATAAAGGAAACAAAATTTCTCACAGCTTGACCAATAAGCAAAGTCATGATAAATAGAAAGAAAATTGAATTTGTCAAGGATTTCATTTTACTTGAATTTACAATCATCACCCATGGAATCAGCAATCAAAAAATTAAACCATTTATTTCACTGGGCAAATCAGCTGTAAAGGACTGTTTCAAAGTGTTAAAGTGCAAAGATGTCACTTTAAAGATTTAGATACTCCTTACTAAAGCCACTGTCTTTTAAATAGCCTCATATGCATTTGAAAGCTTGACAATTAATAAGAAGGATCACAGAAGAATTGATGCATTTGAATTATGGTATTGATGAAGAATACTGACTATACAATAGACTGCTAGAAGAACAAACAGATTTGTCTTGGAAGAAGTATGGCCAGAAGGCTCCTTAGAAGTGAGTATAGGCAGGCTTCGTCTCTTGTACCTTGGTCATGTTATCAGGAGGGAGAGGTCCCTGGAGAAAGATATTGGGGTAGTTCAGTTTGTGTGTCAACTTGACTGGGCCTGGTTGAGTGGCTGGGCAGCTGGTTGTAGTATTCCCCATGATGAGACTGGTAATCAACTCCATGGTGGAATCTACTGTGAGTGGCTGAGTAGCTGCCTTAGGGAATGTGGTCTGCTTCCCATATAGAAGAAGCAGTTTGGGGAATGGCCTCTATCTTATGGCATGCTCAGACCCTGCATGGGGCTGTGTCATTCAGCAGCCTGCCATGCTCTGCAGACCTTGGGACTTAAAATGGACTTATATTAATGGTCTCCCATGTGGTTTGGTAGCATTGTGACTGTGCCTTTTTACTTATCAACCTTGGGCTTGACAGACTCAGCAGCCAGCAGCTGTCTGAGTTAAGAAAAGCCTCTAGCTTCAGTGGGCTGGGAGCTGGAGGCAGAGCTGAAGCCCAAGGTTGAGGAGCTTTTACCCAGACCCTAGAGCTTGGCACTTTGAACTTGGACTTAAAGCCTCCAAATTGTAAGAATAAACCCCTGTTTGTTTAAGCCATCCTATTTGTGGCATATTCTTGTCAGAGCGGCACTAGGGAGCCAGAACAGATATCATGCTCCATGAAGTAGAGGGTTAGTGTAAAGTGGAAAACTCTAAATGAGAAGGATTGACTTACTGGCTGCAGCAATGGACTCGAGAATAGCAACCATTGAGAGGATGGCACAGGACTGGGCAGTGTTTCATTCTGTTGTCCTGTTCTGAGTAGGTCACTGTGAGTCAAAGCCAACTTGATGGTACCTAACAACAAAAACATGCTGAAGAGGTTTCAGTGTAACTGCAAGATCAAAACAAAGCAGGAAGAAAGGCCTGGTGATTGACTTGTTGAAATCAACCAATGGAAACTTGGCACACAATGGATCACAATGGCGTGATGTTTTTGTGCATGGGAACTATGAGTTACAGTGAACCTGATAGTAGCTAATAACCAAAGTCTTCTCTACATTCTGTTTTTTCCTTTCAAACATCATTTTATTGGCACTAACATTAAAATTCTAGCTCAGGATCTACAACTTAGAACCCTGAAATGATATTGAAATAGTACAAGGAAGCACATTGGCATATGTTCCTGGGCTGGCAAAGGTGCTGCACTGGAAGCCTCTCTACTGTGATGACTGTCTCCATACATTCAACATTTTCCTCTGCCCCCTCATCTCTTTCTGAGACACACACAGTGGGCAAGACCAACCATGGGAATAGTTGACATAGGAGACAGACTTGGTTTTATTATTTGGCTAACACCATTTTCATTTTCTTGACTATCATTTCATTACTCTCAGCTGTTCCCCTGCTGTCTTAGATCATTTTATGCCTTGTGCACTGGGATGCCTCACATAGTGTCACTGTCTTCATTAGATCAAGGATTAGTTTCTTCTTTGGACATTGAACAACCAGAGTAGAAAATTAATTAATCATTTTAACTGAAGAAACACACCCTCCTTACTCTCAGTTAAAACCTACTTGCCCTGTGCAATTACATTAGGGGAAAGACTGTTCAGATGCACCAATCTACTCCATTGTGTCTAAATGAAACAGTACCCCAAAGACTCTATTCTTAATATTGTGGTTTTATAGAAGATATATACTTTTATAGGCATTCAAAAAGTGTTATAAACTAAAGGAATGAGGAGGTTGTTGTTGTTGTTATGTGCTGTCAAGTCGGACCTGATTCATAGCAACCCCTCCTTGGGTTTCCGAGGCAGTATCACTATGGAAGTAGATTGCCCAACCTTCCTTCTGGGGAGTGGCTGGTGGGTTTGAACTGCCAGCCTTCTGGTTAGCAGTCAAGTGCCTTAGGCATTATGCTAGGAGAAGGGTGGAAATCATAGGTATCATGGAAAGCTAGTCAAAGAAATGGACTTCTCTGATCATACATGTATCTTTAAGTCAGTTTTGAAATTTGACCATAAAATCCCTCTTAATATGTGTGCTTTCAGAAATGTTCTCTTACTAAGTAAGATCTCCCATATACCCTGAGTCTCTTCAATGAGAGTACCCTGAGCATGAAATCTGTGCCTTGTCATTTAGTCCATCTTAGTCACCAATTCAGAACACTCCTCAGTAATTTGATGAGTAATTAATGGGAAAAAAAATCAAATTGGCAAACAAATGGTGTGTTCTGGAGTATACACCCAGATAAAATCTTATTCTCATACTTTCCTCCCTGTAAGAGAGAGAGAGAGATTACATGAAGGACCCTCTGGTCGTCCATGGCAAGATAGTCTGCTACTGCTTTATGAGTTAAACATGAGTGGCAATAAAATTGCCTAAAATACATATGTGTGTTCTTAACACACACACACACATACACACACATCCCATATGCACACTGGGGACTCTATTTACAGCCATAAAAAGAATTGATTTTTCAATGAGAGCAAATAACCTTCACTGTACCCTCTAGGTGCCTTGTTTTCCCAATCATCTGAACATTCCTTCCCTGCTGAAAACTGCCAGCATTAACACAATGCCTCTCATTTTTTGTTGTCGTTAGGGGCCATTGAGTCAGTTCTGACTCACAGCATCCCTATGTACAACAGAATGAAACACTATCTGGTCCTGTGTCATCCTCATCACTGTTGGCACATGTGAGCCCATTATTGTAGCTACTATGTCAATTCATCCTGCTGAGGATCTTTCTCTTTTTTCATTGACCCTCTACTGTACCAAGCATGATGGTACATCTCTAACGACTGGTCCCCTCCTGATAACATATCCAAAGTGTGTGAGACTAGGGCTTTGAATCAGTTCTTGCCAATTCCGTAATGGCTGCTCAGCAAAACCTGAACAAACACAAATTTGTAAAATGGAGTGATAATCAGAATAGGAAGAATTATGGGTTCACATCCTGCTAGAAACTTAATCTCCCTCTTAGAAAACAAGGACAGCATGCATGTTCCATAACAACCAACTCTCTTAAATGGCAAAGTTAGAAAAAATAGTGCCCATCTCAAAGATGAAGGTAGACTATACCACTTTGAAAGTGTGTCACTCGCCATAGTCCTGACGATAATTTGATCTCTCTTACCAGACTTCTACAATTGTTCACTATGCATCTTCCAAGTTTCTCATTCCGGGGCTTTGGCCTAAACATTTTCCCATCCTGCTTAACGTGCCGGTAAAGTTTACAAATTTGGTTCTCTTCCTAGTTTGCTGATCAGACTGAATAGTTTTCAACCTATTAGAAGCTCTGCGTGAGTTGAAGTCTCCTCAGCTTCATTTCCAAAGGGGCATTCTGGACATATTTCATCCAAGATAGATTTGTTCATTCTTCTAGAAGTCCACACCACAAAACCAAATGAAACTCACTGCCGTCGAGCCGATTTGACTCAGCAACCCCTCCTTGGGTTTCTGAGGTGGCATCTCTATGGAAGAACATTGCCCAATCTTCCTTCTGAAGAGTGGCTGGTGGATTTGAACTGCCAGCCTTTTGGTTAGCAGTCAAATACCTTAGGTAGTGTATCTAATATTCTTCACCAACATCATAAGTCAAATGTGTCAGTTCATCTTATGTTCTGAACGTTAGGTATTCAGAAATGTTTTCACGCAATGTGAATTTGCCTTTCCAAGAACTTTAGAATCATTACCAATGGCATTGACTTTAATGGCAATTCTGAAGAGTGTCTAGAGTAGATCCTTGACCTCACAGAGCCTCAGTTTTATTATGAGAAATGATGGGTATAATCACCTGCATCCTGACTCCCAATCAAGATCATGTGATGAAACCAATAATGTGAATGTCCTTGGAAACTTGAAAGCATGTTACAGATCCTAGATGGGGGCCCGAGAGGAATAAAAATGTTAGAATATAAGTGTGTGCAGCATATTTGCATGAACTTCAATTTAGGAGTACCTTTATAGAGAAATGTGTTCTTCTCTACCCATAATTCATAAAATTACTTTAAATTCCACAGCTTGGTATTCGGTGCATTATACATGAGGTAGCAGTCGCTTCACAGCTGGACTTTATAACATAGAAATACTTACTTAGAATGTTTCTGTGGATAATGCAGTTATCTTAAAAGTTTGCTCCCTAAATTTTGAAAAAAATGAAATGATCGAAGTATCACTTTCTATTCCCAGCAAGTCCTAACTAAGTTGGTTTAGTATATATTCCAAGGAAAGTCACATTTCCTGCATTTCCTCTCATATTTATCATGAGATGTTCACAGATTAAAACTCTCATTTCATTTGGATTAATTTGAGAGGTACAGGAATAAAATACTGAGGACAGATGCGAAACAAGCAAACAAACAAACAAAAACAATCTAGTCCCTCACTCAGAAGAAGGTGCTAAAATCTTTGGAAAAGTTAGAAATTTTTATGCAAATAGACTGTGATTCAGCAAAATGGCAGCATAATATACACAACTCAGTGATAGCAGGGAACCAACTCCAGGATAATAATCCTATCACTTTCTGTGGGTAAAGGGCCTTCTCTGTATACTCCTTTCAAAGTCTGTTGGTAAGTGATATCACTCCTATTTTTCAAATAAAAAATCAAGACACAAAGCAGTTCTGTGATTATCATATTATACATTTATTTTAACTTATATCCATCCTTGTTCCAGAAATAATTTAATAAAACTAAATACATATGAATATCCATGCCCCAATCATTTTACAATTGAAATATAGACACTTCTTGTCAATGAGTGCCCATGCACTGATTTCCTACCCCTCCTAGTCAGGGTTAGCAAACATTTTCTTAACCAGTCAGATGGTAAACTATTTTAGGCTTGAAAAACATACCATCTCTGTCACAAATACTCACCCACTGCAGCATGGAAGCAGCCTTAAACAATAGGTAAGCAAATGGTGATGGCTGTGTTCCAATTAAACTTTCTTCATAAAAACAGCAGGCTGAATTTGGACTGCAATTTTGCTGATCCTTGCTCTCAAGTATCTTGCAAATGTCATAAAGTCCTTCCATCCAAATTCCATTTGAAACTCACTTTCACCAAACTGCCTCTGATCAATTTCAACTGATAATCATCTCAATATTACAGGAAACTTCACATCTTCACAACATTTATACACATTGTGTGTGTGTGTGTATGTATTGTCTACCTTACAAAATATTTTAAAATATATTCTTTTTGCCTCTTTCAGTTTTGTCCCCTTTACAGACAATTTTCGTCTTCCATCCTATTGAGACTTCTCATATAATCAATCCATTATACTGATGAGTGTTTAGGAAATGTGGTTGAATACTGAAAGGGAACAAAGGAGTTAAAATTTGTGTGGGTTTAAATAACTGAATAATAAAAATAATGTAAAACTTGTGTGGAGAGAATAAAAGGAATTTTTCCTTAGCCACATGAAAATAATGGAATCCACATATGGCCATTGATGTTTCCTTAACACTCCTAAATTTGGAAAGAAGGGCCCATAGAAATAGGGAACCCAGGGAGAAAGTGGGAAGAGTACTATTACATTCAGGGGGTTGCAACCAATGTAATGAAACAAAGTGTGTATAAATTGTTGAATAGAAAATGGACTTGGTCTGTAAACTTTCACCCAAGCCACAATAAAAAGTTCAATGAACAAGCAAAAAAAAAAAAAACTCCTAGATTTTTGTAAGAGGTCCATAAATGTTAGATTTATTTGGGAGGGGATTGTTTTTTTTCCCCAATGATAATAATCACTAAGACGCTGTATTACCACCTCCAAGGGACACCATTCATACTGCATTCTGTGTAAAACCCGGATGAGTAGACAACTGCTGGTCAATTTGTTGTTCTGTTCTAAGTTGTTTCTGTTTGCGGATTGTTCCAGACCTTCATTAAATGCCAATATACTACACTATGCTGAATCCTATAAATAAAATATGTACTTGGGCCAGTTTAGCTATAGTTCTTGGTGTCTGTCAATTTGATTCAACTTCAATTCCAATAACTTTATTGGCATGACAAGGTAAACATGAGCTCTGGAGTTGCCAAAATCAATAAATCAACACTAAGGTCTGGAGATAGTTTTTAAGCTGTTTTTCTTACTTACTATTCTGACTGAGGAATAGACCAACTGCAACATATTTAAAAAGGCTCTTTTTACCTCCTATGAAAATAATTCTTCAAGACTGATACTTTCCTTCTGACCCAGCAAATAGAAGTGACCTTATTTTCTGGGCTGACTTTCATGGGCCAGTCAGCTAAGATTTTGTTGCCAATGTCAACCCTAGGAGACTGATCTGGTAAGGATAATTTTTCCTGGACATCAGACTGAAATGTCAATAATAGTCTTGTGGTTGATAACAGCCATTGTCTAATCGAGGAGTTGACAAACATTATCTTAAAGGGCCATGTATTTTTGGCTTATGGGCCATATATTACCTATTATGACTATTCAACATTGGCATTGTGGTGAGAAAACAGCCATGGGCACTTAAAAAAATGGGCAAGGTTGATTTCCAATAAAATGCTATTTTAAAAATGTGCAGCTGGCCTATAAATTGAGTTTGCCAGTCCTTGATATGGACCATTCATCCTTAAGTTGGTCTAACTACTTTTTAAACATATTCCTCTGTACTACCTGAACCACATTGTGAACTCCCATAGGGGTCTTTACATTCATTTTGATAACATGAATCTCACTTGTAATTATTTGGTTAGTGTCTTCATTGTTTGCATCTATAACCCTAATGTCTACAACCATTTCTTATACACAGTAGGCACACTACAAATATTTATTGAAAAATGAGTTATCTGGTATATTTGAATATGTACAAGGATATAAATCAGTATGTTAAGTATGTCACTCAAGATTTTAAAAGGATGTCCTAAGCTCCAAAAAAACAAACTCAACTGCCATCAAGTTGATTCCAACTCATAGCAACTCCCTTTAGGTTTACGAAGTGGTAAATCTTTACCAAAGTAGATCGTCCAGTCTTCCTTCCATGGAGTGTTTGGTGGGTTTGAACTTCCAGCCTTCTGGTTAGCAGTCAAATGTCTTAGGCACTATGCCGTCAGAGCTCCTTAAAGGGTGTCCTCGCTACTGGAAATACCTGATGGGTCTATTTTCACTAATTCACATCAAGAAATATTTTTAAGTAAATAGAATTCAAAGATTTTGCTAGGGTCTGGGTTTTGCACTCCCTTGGGTTGAGAGGTGAAAAAGTGATTACTGATAGCTCAATACTATCAGGCCATAAAATAGGTCCAATGACACCATTAACCAGAGAGATACAACACAGAGTAACTTAAATGTCCTATTTCTCTTCCAAGAAGCAGCTTTGTGACATCTTTTTCACTCTAAACTTTTGCATTTTCTCCTTTTAATGTCTTATATTGAGCACATACTCTATTTTAAGCAAAGTGGTAGATCTTGAAGCAAATAAGCCTATTGCCTTTGAGTTGACTCTGGCTTATGGCAACTCCATTTGTTACAGAATAGAACTGAACTCCATAGGGTTTTCTTGGCTGTAAGCTTTATAAAGCAATCACCAGGCCTTTCTTCCATGGCAATGCTGGGTGAGTTTGAACTGCTGATCTTTCTGTTAATAGTCAAGCAGTTGAGCACAGTTTGCTTCACCCAAGGACATGTGAATGGAGTAGAGATGAAAACAAAAATAGCTCTGACCTCTGAAATTCTTTACTTCGTGGGGGAAAGAAGTTCAGTAATCTAATGATTAAAATAGAGGAATGTCCATGGTCATATGAGCTCCTATTTTTAAAAGAAGTTGAGAAGTGAAGGAGAATAGAAGCATCTTAATTGTCCTGATTCTCCCACTGCCAAGAAACACACTATTCAAGTTTTCTTACATTTCAGCAGTATCTCATTCAGCCTTTATTGTTCATAAGAAGGCTAAATTTGAATCTGGATTTGAAAGCTGAGCCATTAACAAATCCTATTGGCATAGTGCCTAAGGCACTTGACTGCTAACCAGAAGGCTGGTGGTTCAAACCCACCAGCCACTCCTCGGAAGGAAGGTTGGGCAATCCTACTTCCGTAGTGATACTGCCTCAGAAACCCAAGGAGGGGTCGCTATGAGTCGGGGCAGACTCGACAGCCGATAACAACAACAACAACATTGGACCTATATTCAAAACATCTGGAATTCAACTTCTTCTAACTACTTCCAATATCTTGGTCCAAGGTCTTGTCCTTTACACCTCAATAATGAGACACTAAGTGCTCCATTTCTGCCTTCCTCCCTTCCCCAGTCATTTCTTAACTCAGCAGTCAAAATGGGCTTTTAAAATGTAACTTTGATCAGGATGCATTTTCCTTAAAACATTTCATTCAAAATAAGTCTTGTAATGGTCCACCAGGCCCCATAGATGTGATCTTTCCCCTTATTACCTCTCTATCCTCACCCTTACTCACTCTTCCATCATACTCACCTTGGGGTTGTGCAGGAATATCAAGTATGCTCCTGCCCCGGGGCTTTTGCACATTCCTGCTGTCTGGAATGCTCAGACAACGGTTATCCATAGGACTTGCATTCTTAACTACTTCAGAGCTTTACTCAAATTTTACATTTTTCATGAAACTTTCTCAGAGAAGCCTATTTACAGTCTCAATCACTCTTACCCAGAGCATCTCTACCATCCTTTTGTGCTAATTTTCTCCATCGCATTCATATCCTTGACGTAACTATATAAGGATTAGAACACATGGTTAGTGAGGATAGTGATGTGTCTGTTCACATCTACATCCTAAATGCTTGTAACATTTCTTCACACATAGGCCCCCATCATGTAGAATGGACTGAATTAAATTAATAAACTTCAAATATTACTAGGAGCTCTGGTAGCATAGTGCCTAAGGCATGTAACTGCTAACCAGAAGACTGGTGGTTCAAATCCACTAGCCACTCCTTAAAAGGAAGGTTGAGCAGATTTAACCCTGGCCTTGTGGCTTATTTTAGACTATGAAATGTGAACAGACATGTTGTATGTCACTTCCTAGCATAAGCTCTAAGACTCAGTGTGTAATTTATGCAGTAGCTATTTCCCCTAGTGGATGTGTACAGGAAGACAAAGCTGTTGTCTCTCGACTGCAGAAGAACCTTTCCTGCCTGTCTATATTGAGAGTGTAGTGTAAACTAGAAAGAAACTTAATTTAGCCACTGAGATTTTTTTTTCCCTGAAGCATAATCTACACCTGATGAATGCAGAATAATTTTTCAATATTTCTCATATAGAGACCTTCTTCCCTGCCCCTTATCAAAATAATCCTTTGATATTTTGAGCAACCCTAAAATGTATGCATAGTACTGACAAAACAGAGAAGGGAGAATTCTTCCCCAGTTTCCCCTAACTCAACTGGACAAAGAGGGAGTTCTGTACAGAGAAGTTGATGAGCATACAGACACTGTAGAAATATTCTTATGCCCTTCAACTGGGCCAAGAGGATGACAGCAATCTCAGAAAGAGCTGTGCTGGAGTCTTTGATGTATGGGGGCTGCCCATAAGTGAAATGAATATTCATGGAGATAATAGGGGTACGTTTCTCCTCCCTCCAAATCACAATAAACTCAAGACCAAAATCACTGCTATTGAATCAATTCCAACTCACAGCGATCCCCATTGGGTTTCTAAGGCTGTAAATCTTTACAGAAGTAGGCTGCCTCATCTTTTTCCACAGAGTGGCTGCTGGGTTTGAACCACTGAACTCTTGATTAGCAGCTAAATGCTTTAACCACTACACAATCAGAGTTCACAAATCACAATACATTATTGCTATAAATCCTAAAAGCAGGTAATACATAGTCTTTTCAGAGCTTAAAAATTGCTCTCTTCATATAACAAGTTATTCAATGGAGCTTTGTAAATAATTATTTTTAAGAGAAGATGTTACATGATTAACCAGTTATATAGCTGGTAAATATTACAAATTTTATTTAATAACAAGGAATTTTAATAGCAATGTTTGTTGTCACATCCATTGATATCATAGATTTTTACCACATACTTGTTATGTATAAAAGCATTGGATTCATTATTAAATTGTTTGGACTCTTCTCCAGCTCAATAAACCAAACCAAAGCTACTGCCATCGAGTTAATTCCAACTCATAGCAACCTGCCCCATCTCTACAGAAGAATGAATTTCAGTAAGAAAGCAGGTAGGACCCACTACTTTATACAGCATTTCAACAGCCAGAAGCTTCTTCTAAGCAGAAATTCTTTACATTCCAGGATGTTATGATTCTACAATTTCTACCATAAGGTCTGGCACATAGAGGGCATTCAATCAATATTCCTTGATGATAATGATAACATTGAGATTTTCCATGATCCTAAACATAATCAGTATGTTAAATATGTCACTCAAAATTTTTAAAAGGATGTCCTAAACTC
>NW_006922559.1:358542-369258 GCF_000298275.1 Orycteropus afer afer
TATAACAAGTTATTCAATGGAGCTTTGTAAATAATTATTTTTAAGAGAAGATGTTACATGATTAACCAGTTATATAGCTGGTAAATATTACAAATTTTATTTAATAACAAGGAATTTTAATAGCAATGTTTGTTGTCACATCCATTGATATCATAGATTTTTACCACATACTTGTTATGTATAAAAGCATTGGATCAACTGCCGTCAAGTTGATTCCAACTCATAGAAACTCCCTTTGGGTTTACAAAGTGGTAAATCTTTACCAAAGTAGATTGTCCAGTCTTCCTTCCATGGAGTGGCTGGTGGGTTTGAACTGCCAGTCTTCTGGTTAGCAGTCAAATGCCTTAGGCACTTAGTGTCCTAGCTACTGGGTATACCTGATGGGTCTATTTTCACTAATTCACATCAAGAGATATTTTTAAGTAAATAGAATTAAAAGATTTTTCTAGGCTCTGGGTTTTGCATTCCCTTGGGTTGAGAGGTGAAAAAGTGACTACTGATAGCTCAATACTATTAGTATTGAAAATGTCCAAGAACATCTTGGTGCAAAGCTGGATCCAAGAGAATCCATTAAGATTTATAATGAAATTGTTGACCTATGTGCTTAGAATGGCATCACAGAGTCTGACATTTACTATACTTCACAGGATTTGGCATACAGAAAATGATATAAATAAATAAATAAATAAATAAAAATATTCATTTTATTCTAAGCTCACTGTTGTTACTAGCATGTAAGAATTTACCCTCTTTTTACTATTATGTATTTAATGCTCTAACACTCTATAATATTACTCATGAAAGAAATGTAACTTTATTTCCAAAATATAAGTACATTCCCTACCCCATTCTATTGTGGGTACAAATTGAATTTCAGCCCAGTTGGATTTCCTGTGCCATTTTGGATTATGTCAAGTTCTCAGGAGCTTATGAAATATTTGATGATGAGAACACTTACATAGTATCACACATCAGGGAAAGTCATTTCTTAATGTCTTTATTTTCAGCTGTCTTACAGATTACCACTATGCCAAACCTCCTCCTTGGCCTCAAAGTCTTCTGGGTATGAACCTCTTGTAGCTAACTGTGGGCCTTCTGGCCTTTAAGAATCTCTCTGACACTACTGGGTTCCTTGGTCACTATAAGTCCTTCACTCTCCGGCTACTAGATTACTCCAATGACTGGTTTTGTCTACTGCTACTATGTAGGTCCACTGTCCAAGACCACAAGTTCCTACAAGATGTCCATTCTCTCCTTCTCTTTGTAGTAGAGCTTTTATTTTTCTTAGGGGTAGCAATGTGCCTAAATAAGATACTGTATCTCATGACATTCTTGCAAACTAGTATGACAATGTGAGTAAGTTGTTACCATTGAAATACAGAGTGGAAGTTGTAGGGTGGGTTTTGAAAGGGCACACATTTTTTGCCTTCCCTTTCTTTCTAATTTTAAATATTAATGGACTAAATCACACAGCTATCTTAGAGCATAATAAACACAGTAAGGATGATGCTAAAGAAATCTGTTACCTGGTGATCATGAAGTTACTATCATTGGACTGATTTTACATGAAAGAAAATAAACTCAAGTGTTTGAGCCTCCATTATTTTGAGATTTTTGTGATTACCGATGGACCAAATTGTAACGAATCTCTGTCATCTCAGAGGTGGACAATTAGTATAGCCACAAAGTACTTTCTACCATGGGGTCTTGCTCTATCTTGTATCTACTGGAGAATGAAGTACAAATTCATTCTTGTCTCAAATTCCCTGCAAGCATGTCATGGATTTTCTTACTTGGTCTTCCCTGGGCTTAACTCCTGAATGATTGAGTAGTTGCTCTTAAACTTCTTCTCAAGGAATCATGGGCATCTAATTCCTCACTTCTTTCCTTCTTCCTCCAGAACCTGTGTTATTGCTGTGTGTCCAGCAAAGCAGGATGATTAGGAGTGCAGGATGTGGAGGCTGTCTGAAGTTAATCCTGGATTTCCCATTTAGTATATGTGTAAACATAAAAAAATTTACTCATTCTCTCCGTATCTCAGTTTCCTCATCTGTGAAGTAAGGACTACAACAATTCATGGATATTTATAAAATAACATTTCAGAAAGTATCCAAAATACACAAATTATTTTAGCTGTCAGTATCATAATCATCATGATTTCCATCATCACTGTCAGGGATAGAAATTCTTCCTTATACATCTATATGAGATCACATTTATTATCTTTTTTAAAGACCTTCCCATTCTTTAAAAGAACAAAAGATTTTGAACCAGGAAGGAACAACTTCTTTTTTCTGTTGGACACCCTACCTGAGAAACATTGAGCATAGCATGGCTTACCTGAATGGAAGAAAGTACACAACATACATGCAGATATACAGGAGAGACAAGGGAAGAAAAAATCAATCAATGTTTAGGAGCTCTGGTGGAGTAGTGCCTAAGGAATTTGACTGCTAAACAGAAGGCTGGTGGTTCAAACCCACCAGTCACTGCTTGGAAGGAAGATTGGACAATCTGCTTCCATAGAAATACTGCCTCAGAAACCCAAGGAGGGAAAACTATGCATCACAATCAACTTGATGGCAGAGTTTGGCTTGGTTTTTGTGGCTTAATCAATATTTAAAATATTATTCTGTTCATGTTGATATTCTCTTCTAAAACATTTGAATTAGTAAATCGTAAGTGAAGCCGTAGCTTGAGCCAGCAATTTGTTATCATGAAAAGAGCGTAGGATTCGGTGGGTTGACCAACTGCCCACACTGGCCCAGGACTCATAGATTTCCCAGGGAAGCAAGACATTCAGTGTTAAAATCAAAATCTTGGGAAAACCAAAATGACCTAGTCATACAAGATTCAAGTTAGATGTTTCTGGGATTAAAGCATCTATTTGGGGGGATGAAAGCCTTCCTCCACTTCTTAGTGGAGGAAACTAGCATCTTTCTCCTCTTTATGCCACTCTACGTCCAAGATAATGTGTTACTTTTTCCATCCTCAAATTATTCATCTGGAAAATTGGAACAATATTATGAGATACCATGAGCAAAGTACTTGGAATAAAGAAATGATCGTTGTTCATAATAAATACTATTTCCTTCCTCTCTGTGTGATATTCAAAGACTACATTTCTTCAGTGATAAATTCAGGAATTTGGGGCAGGCCTTAGTATGCAAGCATCTTCAGCCATGTATGACCTGAATGAAACTTTTAACAAAAACAAATGGCATACTGCAACTTCAGCAGTGATATGCAGAAACTTCCCATAAAAGACCCTATTTTAAAACCAATGAAAGGAAACTCCATCACTCTAGTTGAATGAACATAGTCATCAGCAACTGAAAATGGAAATTAGCAGAGGGTCCCTGGAAACCTGTGGAGAAATGACTTAATAATCATAGTGACTGAGAGAGAGATTTCCTTTTTTACCACAGCAAATAAAAAGAAATGTGAGAAATATACTTCCTCAGGCTTTTAGAAATAGCTTATTTTAAACTAACTTATTTATAATAGATACCTACAATTGAAAAGTGACTAGGGAGAAAATAGTCTGAATTCAGAAGAAGAAGATGTTAGACTGTCTCATATAGATACCAATACATCTATTTTAATTAGTGCAGATTCTGTTACCCATTGTAGTTGTAAGGTGGAACTTTCCACTTAATCAACTATTCCACCTACTTAGAGAAACTATTTTATTTGCCTGCCACTGATTTCCTAAGAAAGAGGGTTTGCTGCATCGTTCAGTCCCATTTGCTTTCTCGAATAAACTATGGAAGCCCAAATTAGAGAAGAATTTACTTTAGAAAGTATATGATAACCCTTTCCTCACTTTTCTATTCACAAAGAAATGAAATCTACCTCTGAAAATTTCCTCATATAACAAACAGGATGTATTAGCATAGAACCATCCTAAGTCATCATAGAGAGAACATAGAGGCTCTCTGGTCAGTAAGATTTCATCAGTAACCACGTTGAATGCTGTCTTCAGTTCTATAGAGAAACAGAAGCAGTAAGGGACAAACATACATATATATATGCATATGTGAGTGTGTGTGTGTGTGTGTGTGTATGTGTATGTGTGAAGAAGAGATTTGTTTTAAGGAATTGGCCTATGTGACCATGGGGGCTGGCAAGTTCAAAATCTCTGTGGCTCAAGTGACAGGCTAGAGAGTCCTTCAGTGTTATGTTCCCAAATCCATAGGTCAGGCAATGGGAAGAGTGAAGAGTGGAAGTGTTCTGAAATATTGTCCATTTATAGTCTGGAGGCAGAATCCATCCTAGGGAAAATTCCTTTTTGTTCCTAAGGTCTTCAACTCATTGGATGACCCTCACCACCTACATTATGGAGAATTAAACATCTTTACCATCCAGAGACTCCAAAAGGTAGCTAAGGACATACGAATGATTCTATTTTTTGACCATTGAGTAACCTTTGTAACTGATTCTAGTGTGTTTTATTTTATTTATTTATTTTAACCCTTCCTCAATTTACAATACATTAGGAACATGAAGACGAACTTGTGCCCTCAGCCTTGGCTACCAGCACTGCTGGGAGATGGGACAGGGAGGGCATCAGCATGGCCACCGGCACACCCACTTTCTGGTAGGTGAGCCCATGCACTCATAATTTTGGAATTTCCCTTCACAGATAAAGTGGTAAAGTGGAGGGTCATTGAAAAAGGGGAAGGTCCCCTATGAGATGGATGGACACAGTGGGTGCAACAATAGGCTCAGGAGTAGCAAGCACTGTGAGGCTGGTGTAGGACCAGGCACTGTTTCATTCTGCTGTACATGAGGTTGCTGTGAGTCAGAGCTGACTCCACAGTAACTAACAATAACAACAACAACAACTTCACAGATCTCAACCCATTTCATCTTCTCCTAAGCCTACAATGAGGAAAACAAGCAAAGAGAGGCCAAGTCACACAGTGTGCAAAAGGCAAAGTTGGGATTTGAATCCAGACACTCCAGTCAGTGGAAAGAGGAAGATCCTCAGCAAGATGGACTGACACAGTAGCTGCAGCAATGGGAATTGTCAGGGTGGTGTGGGACCAGGCAATGTTTCCATCTGTTGTACATGGGGTTGCTATGAGTCAGAACCAGCTTGGACTTGACAGCACCTAACAACTACACCACTCTGGATGCAGACTATTCTTAACCACTTTGCTAATCTGTCTTTGAAAGAATATATTCCAGGTGCCTGATGCACAAGTGCCCTGGGGGCACAAACGACCAATGTGCTTACTGCTGCCTGAAATGTTGGAGGTACAAGTCCATGCAGAGGTGCCTAGGAAGAAAGTCCTGGTGACCTACTTTGGAAAAATTATCCATTGGAAACCATATGAAGCACAGTTTTACTCTGAGACACAAAGGGTCACCACGAGTCGGAAATGACTTGAGGGCAACTGGGCCATGTTGGGTACACAGTAGGTGCTTAAAAGTGCCTCCTTGCCTTTCTGCCAAGACATGGTTAAGCGTGGTTAATGTGTTAATTCAGCTAGTGCTACAAAGCAGAGACTGAAAAATCAAATTGTCTCCAGGACCAGGCAGGTATTGAGAATTAGTGAGGCAGACAAGACGTAGAACATTGGGGAATGGTGGGGTTGGGAGTGCCCATGTAAAGGAGTGGATGCCCTGCAGCTGAAATGTCTACTTTTTCCAGAGAAGCCAGAAAGAGGGATCCATAGTGTGAAATCTGAAAAAAACAAACTTTGATGGGAGGGGAGGAGAGCGGAGGGAAAATTCCAGGTGGTAGAAGCCATAGAGTCGATTCTGACTCATAGCGACCCCTCCTTGGGTTTTCAAGGCAGTATCTCTATGGAAGTAGATCTCCAAATCTTCCTTCCAAAGAGGGGCTCATGGGTCTGAACCACTAGCCTTCTGGTTAAGTCAAATGCCTTAGGTACTATGCCACAAGAATGCCGTCCTCCTACCACTGGTAACCACTAATAATCTTTGGTATACATATATATAGTTATATATGGTATATATCTATAAAATAAAACCCAAACACACTGCTGTCAAGTCAGATCCAACTCATAGCAACCCCTCCTTGGGCTTCCGAGGTGGTATCACTATGGAAGTAGATTGCCCAACCTTCCCTCTGAGGAGTAGCTGGTGAACTGCCAGCTTTCTGCTTAGCAGTCACATGTCTTAGGCACTATGCCACCAGAGTTCCTCTGTATAATTATATCTATATCTATATCTATAGAAATGTTATATATATATACATATATATATATATATATATACCAAAGATTATTAGTGGTTACCAGGGGTAGGAGAACAGTACCTAATAATAACAATATCAAAGTGGTAGGAGGGAGGGGGAAAGGGGAAGCTTTTGCTTTTAAGGCATTGAGTTTACTCTAATGGTAGTGGGATATTTTGGAAAAGGGTAGCAATAATGGTGGCACAAAATGAAAAATATTATCAATGTCCCTGAGCTGTAAATGCAGAAGTTGTTATATTGGTGAATGTCTTGGTGAATATGTTTTCATCACAATAAATGTAATAATTTAAAAAAAGAAGAAGAAGAAGAACCTGTGACCCAAACATTGGTACTCCAATGACATCATAGTTCTTTTAATGGTGGTCACATTGGGCTGTGCAAAATAAATTGACAATACTGCAGTAAGTTCAGAGCTATCCCATGAGGTTCAATTGAATTGGGCAGCTTTTATATGCTCCAGTGGTATTCTTGGTTTGAAGAAAGACTTTGGAGATATCCTTCAGAAATGTCAGGGGTCTACTTGTTAAAAAGATAAAGAATATTATTAAAATTTTCACATCTGTATTTTTCTTTCTAAAGGATTGTATACTCTTTCAAGGCTACAACCATGTAGCCACCTGAAAAGGAAATGAATTAAATACATTGCAATCTTTTATTCTTTGTCAGCCAAATTCTAATGATCAACCAGGCATGCTGTTTTCCATGTTGTATATTATTATCAATCATTATTCTATCATACCATCAAAAAAAATCAAAAAATTGCTTATGAGATGAATCTAAAGAGTTTCATAATGAATGGATGACTAAGCACTGCCTTCTAACTCCTAACATAAATGCTACCATGAAATCCAGCCCAGTGTGGGATCTTGACAGGCATGTTCTCTTTGGTTTATCAGAGGCCCTGAGTTTGGGCATAGCTCCGACACCGGGAGTAACTCATCCCAGTATCTATTAGGCTGTGAGGTGTGTGTCCTTGTCTTACTTTCCCGCTTGAAGGCATCTGTTTATGCTTATTTCCATCCTACAATTGATGGATTGATATACAAACTTAAATATGTCATTTGTTTTCCATCCATTCCCTTTGTAGCAGTTGTGGATTCACTTCTGTTGCCAGATTGAGTCCAGGGTGATTTTAAAGTCTAATAAAGCAAGGAAAATCTCTTCTCCTGGTCTTTTTTTTTTTTACATCTTTGTTAATATGCAGCAATCTGGGGAGAGATGAAGTTGGTGACTCATTTTCAAGGGAGGAATCCAATTTGGATTTTATGGATGTTGCTGTCACTGCTCCGACATTGCTTTATTCTTTTACCAAGGATGCAGCATCAAGGTTTACTGCTGTTGCTGCTAATGTAGATCTCTCTAGCTGTTTGGCTTGAGAGCGTTTCTGTTTTTATGTATTGGAGTAATTAGCCCTACTGACCATATCTCAGGAAGCGTCTGGATTGGAGGATTAGGATAAACATCTTCAGTCAGACTTTCTGAGAATGATCAATGTGGGGCGTTAGCATCTCATTTAATGTGTTTTTTTATCAAGGCTATGGGCTTTCCTAGCTACCCCTTTAAAGATGCTCTATTTCATTTCTTGACTCACCAGGGCTGGGCTTAAATGACTCCATCAAAGTTGAAGGTATTTGCTTATAATTTAGATATCCAAGGCCCAGTTTAGTTCTGATCTCTGCCTGGATCTTTCCTTAAGCACCCACAGATGGATATGAACTTTTCTCCCCTTTATTTCAATAGAACTACAATTCCTAGACATTACTTGTTTGTCAGTTTGTTGTAATGTTATGGTTTTCATGTTGTTGTGATGTTGGAAGCTATGCCAACAGTATTTCAAAACAAGTATTTCAAACACAAGTATCATACATGGTGGACGAGTTTCAGTGTAGCTTCCAGACAAACCCCAATGACATTTAGTATTGTGCCTGCTGACTTATTTTTTATGCTATTTTTTTTTCTAAGAAACATTAAATGAATTTTAGCTAATCATATGATCTCTACATAGAGTAGCTACTACATGGGTTCCATAGTTACCTTGCCTGTAGCAAACGTTGCAAAGAATACAAAATAACGATGTTGTTTTTGTTGTTAGGGGCCATTGAGTTGTCTCTGACTCATAGCAACCCTCTGTAAAACAGAGCAAAACACTGCCCAGTCCTTTGGAATCTTCACAATCCCCGCTACAGCTGAGCCCATTGTTGCAGCCACTGTGTCCATCTATCTCATTCAAGGCCTTCCCTTTTTGCACTGACCCTCTATGTTACCAAGCATGGTATCCTTCTCCAGGAAATGATCCCTTCTGACAACATGACCAAAATAGCTGAGATGAAGTCTGGCCATCTCTCCTCCAAGGAGCATTCTGGCTACACTTCTTCCAGGACAATGTGTTAGTTTGTCTAGCAGTCCATGGAACTTTCAATATTCTTTGCCAACACTACAATTGAAAAGTATCAACTCTTCTTAGGTCTTTATTCATTGTCCAACTCTCACATGCATATGAGGTGATTGAAAATACCATGGCTTGGGTTAGGTGCCCCCTAGTCTTCAAAGGGATACCTTTGTTCTTCAGCACTTGAAAGAGGTCTTTTGCAGCAGATTTGCCAGTGCAATATGTCATCTGATTTCTTGACTGCTGCTTCCATTGCTGTTGATTATGAAAACAAGCAATAAGAAATCTTTGACAATTTCAATTTTTTCTCCATTTATCATGATGCTATTTATTGGTCTAGTTGTGAGGATTTTTGTCTTCTTTATGTTAAGATATAATCCATACTGTGGACTGTAGTCTTTAATTTTCATCAGTAAATGCTTCAAGTCATCCTCACTTTCAGCAAGCAAAGTTGTGTTGTCTGCATGTCACAGGTTGTTAATGAGTCTTCCTCCAATCCTGATGCCATGTTCTTCTTCATATAGTCCAACTTCTTAGGATTATTTGCTCAGCATACAGATTAAATAAATATGGTGAAAAGATCCAACCCTGATGCACTCCCTTCCTGATTTTAAACCATGCAGCATCCCCTTGTTCTGTTTGAACAGCAGCAGTTGTACAGGTTCCTCATGAGCTCAATTAAGTGTCCTGGAATTCCCATTGTTCTCAATGTTATCCATAATTTGTTCTAGGAAACATCTTCCTGGTATTCTTTGCTTTCAGCCAAGACCCCTCTGACATCAGCAATGATATCCTTCACCACATATCCTCTTCTGAATCCAGCTTGCATTTCTGGAAATTCTCTGTCAATATATTATTGTGACCATTTTTGAAATTTCTTCAGGAAGATTTTACTTGAGTGTGATATTAGTGATATTGTTTGATCATTTCCACATTCTATGGGATCACCTTTCTTTGGAATGGGTACAAATGTGGATCTCTTCCAGTCAATTGGCCAGGTAGCTTTCTGCCAAATTTATTGACATAGATGATTGAATGCCTCCAGTGTGGCACCCATTTGTTGAAACATCTCAATGGGTATTCAATCAATTCCTGGAACCTTATTCTTCACAAATTCTTTCAGTGAAGATTTGACTTCTTCCTTCAATACCATTGGCTCTTGATCATATGCCACGTCCTGAAATGGATGAACACCAACAAATTCTTTTTGGTATAGTGACTCTGTGTATTCCTTCCATGTTCCTTTGATGTTTCCTTCATCATTCAATATTTTGCACATAGAATCTTTCAATTGCAACTCAAGGCTTGGATTTTACTTCAGTTCTTTCAGTTTAAGAAATGCCAAGACCATTCTTTTGCATTTCTAACTCTGGGTCTTTTTACATTTCTTTATAATAACTGACTTTGTCTTCTTGAGTTGCTCTTTGAAACCTTCTGTTCAGCTCTCTGATCTTCTTATTTCTTCCATTTGCTTTACCTACTCTTCATTCAAGGACAAGTTTCAGAGTCTCTTCTGAAATCCATTTTGGTATTTTCTTCCTTTCCTGTCTTTTTAATGACCTCTTGCTTTCTTCATGGATGATATTCTTGATGTCATCCCACAATTCTTCTGATTTTCAATCATTGGTGTTCAATGCATCGAATGTATTCTTTAGATGGTCTCTAAATTCAGGAGGGATATAATCAAGGTCATGTAATTATAACTATATGGTATAAATAACTATTTAAAAAAAAGCCCCACACACACACACAGCCGTTGAGTTGGTTCTGACTCATAGTGTACACTTCCTTGGGTTTCCAAGATGGTATCTCTATGGATATAATTCAAGTTAATTTTCATCAGTAAATGCTTCAAGTCATCCTCACTTTCAGCAAGAAAAGTTGTGTTGTCTGCATGTCACAGGTTGTTAATGAGTCTTCATCCAATCCTGATGCCATTTGCATATGAGCATATCCTGATGCTCATATGCAAATTCAACTTGAAGTTAAAGACAATTAAAACAAGTCCAAGAGAGCCAAAGTATGAATCTTGAATATATCCCTCCTGAATTTAGAAATCATCTAAAGAATAGATTTGATGCATTGAACACCAATGACC
>NW_006922559.1:371242-376059 GCF_000298275.1 Orycteropus afer afer
ATAAGGTAGTGCAAATAGCTAAGGACTTTTCTACTGCACAAAAGATTGGAGGTTTGAACCCACTCAGAGTCACCTGGGAAGATAAGTCTGGTTATCTGCTTCCAAAAATGTCAAAGATCTGAAAACCGTATGGAGTAGTCTAGCTGTACACATAGGGGCACCATGAGTTGAAATTGACTCAACAGCAACTAACGGTAAAAATAGCAAAGTACACAGAACTTGATTTGAAGTATATTGCCATTAATTGAGGATTTAATTCAATATATTTCATTTATATATTTTCTCATATAACGTGCCCACACAAAAATCATGCATTTGTATTTAACATGTATAGTGAGCAAAGGAAACTAACAAACAAGGGGGTTCTGCAGTTTGAAAAACTATACATCACATACATTATCTGCATAAAAATATGGTATGCCTATTGGCTCCTCTGTTTTGAATGCAATGTTTATTTCAGTCTTTCTTATTTCATGAAGAATGATAATGTTGTTGAAGAAACAGAAAGACAACAATAACCAACCATAGGGGATTGTTTAGATAAATTTCATCATAAGCATAAACACTCACCCAAAATAAAAATCAGGTTGTATAGAAAACTATAATGCAATGGGCTTGTTGTTGTTTTTATGTGTCATCAAGTCAGACCTGACTCATAGCGACCCCTCCTTACATTTCCCAGGCAGTATAACTATGAAAGTAGATTGCCCAAACTTCCTTCTGAGGATATTTTATGAAAATAAAACCAATTATGAAAAATTCCTGAAAGAAAATACTTTAAAATATTAATAGTGAGGGAGGAGAACTGCTACAATGTGGGGAATGTAAGAAAAAAATATATTAATAGTGATTAAGTCTGGGTAGTTGAATTGTAGTATTATAGATTATTTAATTTTCTTTGAGCTTTTTTGTATATCTAAACATATCAAAGGAGTTCTGGTGGTGTAGAGGGTAAGGCATTGGACTGCTAACTAGAAGGTCAGTGGTTCAAACCTTCCAGCTGCTCCATGCGAAGAAGATGAGGCAATCTACTTTCATAAAGATTTACAGCCTTGGAAACCCAATGGAGGTCACTATGAGATGGAATTGACTCGATGGCAGTGAATTTGTAAACATAACAAGAGAAGTATGCATTAGTTTTGTATTACACTAAAGTCAATTCATTAAAACAAGAATTAAGAAAATGCACAAGAACCATATACACACATACATACAGATATATATATATAAGAAATATATATAAGAGTAATTTTAATCATCTGCCCAAGTTTCTAAATATCCGTTGAAGCTTTCAGACACAAAGCAATTTTCCCATAGAGAAACAAACCCAGGATGTGGTTATAAGGTGGAGTTAAACCCCTTTGTGTTAAAGTGCCTTAATGATCAGGAAAAAAAATAATAAATTTGCATGCATACTACTTATGGAAAGCACTTAATACAACAGTTACTCGAGGTAAACCAGAACAAGTGCATGTAACTGATAGGATGAGTCATCGATGTGGTTGAAAGCCACCACAAGGGAATGTCTTTTGATTCACCCTTCAGGAACTCAGAGCATCTTTTATAAGACTTTGGAGTATCCATGGCATTGACAAAATATTAAGCAATTTAGCTATTTGATTGAAACGTAAGATTGAAGGACAGTCTGATTTAAAAATGATTCAGTGAGTGTCATACAGATGCCAGAGCATCCATTGAAAATGGCCAGGATCTTTTCTTTTTCTCTCCAGGTTTCATGTTATAAGAAACACACACACTTGTGCATATACACACAGTGACATCACTGGAAGATCTGAGTAATGTGAGCAGGACAGAAATCAAATTGGCTGCAATATCTTCCCATGGAAGAGCATGAGCAATGCTTACCTAATCTTTTGGCATGAGACCATTGTCTGAAGTAAGAAATCCTTGTTCTCAGGTTTGGCTTCATGGCTCAAGTTTGGAAAGACATTTGATCTTTGAAGAAAAGTACAATCTAAAAAGTATTATAATACTGATCATGTCTTTGATGCTTTTCAAAAAATTATTTGGATTTTGTTGTTGTTCCCTGAAATATATTAATCCAGCCTGATTGTGGCAACTATGCTGTGGTTGTTGTTGTTGTTGTTGTTATGTGCCGTGGAGTGGGACCCGACTCATAGCGACCCCTCCTTGGGTTTCTGAGGTGGTATCCCTATGGAAGTAGATTGCCCACCCTTCCTTCTGAGGATTGACTGGTGGGTTTGAACCGCCAGCCTTCTGGTTAGCAGGTGAGTGCCTTAGGCACTACGCCACCAGAGCTCCTATGCCATGGCAGTCATTACTAATAATTCATGATTTTTTTTTCTGTGGACATTAAATAGGACCTCAGAATCCCACTCAGCAAAATATTCTAGGAAGACTTGTAACCAATTAGAATTGTTATGTGTAATAAGGCTACTTTTCATTTATTATTTATATCAGACAATCTAAAAATGAAAGCTGTGATTTTCAAATATCTACTCTTATCTGTAGGAACACTGGTAACACAATGGTTAAGGGTTTGGCTGCTGAACGAAATGCTGAAGGATCCAACACACCAGGTCTCTGTGGAAAGCAGACCTAGAGATCTGCTCTGATAAAGATTCCAGCTTAAGAAATGCTATTAAAGAAAAAAGAAAAAAACTTCACTGCTGTGAAGTCGGATCCGACTCATAGCAACCCCTCTTTGGATTTACAAGGCATTACCACTATGGAAATAGATGCCCAACCTTCCTTCTGAGAAGTGGCTAGTGGGTTTGAACTGCCAGCCTTTTGGTTAGCAGTCAGATGCCTTAGGCACTATGCCACCAGAGCGCCTAAGAAACTCTATAGGATAGATCTACTCTGCCATATAGGGGTGTTATGAATCAGAATCAACTAGCTGGCACACAGCATCATCAACAACAACCCTTTTCTGAATTAATGTTTGGTAACACAAGATTCTGCAATAACACTAATTAATACAGGGTCTCATGTTAAATTATTCTTGCTTTACTACTACTGAAATTCTTGATTTTACCAGTACTTTACTAGTATTGAAATGAGTTGGCTCCATTTCATATATTCTATTTATTTTACATTCTCTGTAGAATGGAGTACAGTATAGAGCCCAATGCACTGTCATCAACAAAAATGTGTTGATCAATTGATCAATCAACTGATATGGTGATGACTTGTCTGGAATCTGCATTGATATATATGAAAGAATGCTTACCTTCTATCCCCAACTGTACCTACAAATAGCTTGGTCTTGGAAAAGTGTTTTAATTTCTTAAGTCTTGTTTTCCTCATTTATGAAAATGAGGTAAAGAACTAAAAATTTGCTAAGCTTTCCTCCACTGTGAAATGCCTGAATTCCTCTGAGCACACACATGAATGGGCATTTGAAAAAGAATTTGTTGTTGTTATGTGCCCTCAAGTCAAGCCTGACTCATAGCAACCCCTCATTGGATTTCTGAGGCAGTATCATTAAGGAAGTAGATTGCCCCATTTTCCTTCTGAGGAGTGGCTGGTGGGTTTGAACCATCAGCCTTCTGGTTAGCAGTCAAGTGCCTTAGGCACTACGCTACCAGAGCTCCTCTCTTTTCAATGGTATAACTCCTTTATTTTCCTTTTCAATTTTATGCTCTTTATTTCCCACATCTGTTTCCTCAATTTTACCTAGACTTAAACATATGTATATACATACACTATATGGGAACTCTGGTTTGAACCCACCAGCCACTCCTCGGAAGGAAGATGGGGCAATCTACTTCTGTAGTGATACTGCCTTGGAAACCCAAGGAGAGGTCGTTATGAGTCGGGTCCGACTCAATGGCACATAACAACAACAACAACAACAATATAAATTATATATAATATTTGTATATATAGTATATATTATACATATAATTTGTGTATATTATGTTGTTATTGTGGTTATGTGCTGTTGAGTCAGACCCGACTCATAATGACCTGTCCTTGGGTTTCTGAGGCAGTACCCCTATGGAAGTAGATTGCCCCACCTTCCTTCCGAAGAGTGGCTGGTGGGTTTGAACTGCCACCCTTCTGGTGTATATTATATATAAGATACACAAGCTGAATATGTCTTATATATAATATAGATTATATGTATACATATCATATGTATATTATATATATGCTTGCCATCAAGTTGATTTTGACTCATGGTAACCCAATGTCTGTCAGAGTGGAACTGTGCTCCATAGGATGGTCAATGCTGATTTTTTAGAAGGAGATGTCAAGGTTTTTCTTCTGAGGTGCCTCTGGGTGGACTCAAGCTCCACCCTTTCAGTTAGCAGCCTAGCATGTTTGCACACCCAAGATGTCCTTACCTAAACTAGAAAAACTCAATTTTCAGGTAGGGTCTACTATGAGAAACACTAAACCCACCCTCTTCCCATACACAGCTCATCAAAATATATACACATACACACAAGTCCTTCCTCACATACCCTGTGACATTTCTGCATATGTTATTAACTTTTCCAAACATTCCCTTCACTAGAAAAATTCACACAGCTCCTTCAAGACCCAGCAAGAGTGCCAGCTCCTCAAGGAAGTTTTTGTTATTCTTCTTGGCAGAGTTGGATATTTTGTCCTCAGTTGTCTTAGAAATTTAATTGTGTCTCTGCTGAAGGAGTTATAAATTGTAATTTTAAGATGTCTTTTCTCATCTTTAAGATACCTGTCTCCCCCCACTTGGATATGAGCTCCTTAAAAGTAATCATACTGAAGAAGATCTAGTTTATCTTCAGGGGATCCATTAGAGGACCACCTTTAAGATTCTGAATCCTCCCTGATATCTTAGTCCAAGT
>NW_006922559.1:376159-382788 GCF_000298275.1 Orycteropus afer afer
ACATACGTATTTCAAGTTCCAAATCTCCCTAGAGAATCTCCCTGAAGTTTTCAGCAGTTTTTAAAATGAAGCTTATCAGAGAAGAGGTTGAACAAGAAAGCTTAGGTGCTGTGATGTTAATTATTTTTTAAAGAAGAATAGATTATCATATTTTAAAACCAAAATCATAATTTTCCTTCATGTTACGTCTCTGATTATCTGCATATATTACCAAAGAGCCTGTGGTCTAAAGTCTTATAGAGGCTTGTTCCTGATCTAGTCTCTAAAGAAAGCTGACTTATACAACTACCTGACTGGCATGTGATAATCCCTCAAGGAATTATTTTCAAAGTACCTCATTTTGCATTAATTTTCTCATCTCGAAATTTACCTCAGACTTTGTCCGTCATGTGAGTATGATTCCGTGTTCTTGTGTGTACAGCTTTCATATCTAACAGTATATTGGGTCACAGCTTTAAAACATTAGTGACCAGCCTACAATGGCAAATGCCCTTGGGAATGCTTAGAGAACGACTTTTTTCTCCTTTACCCTCACTGATACCTTTCCGTAGACAAATCACCATTATTGGTGATCTCTGACAGAAGACCTTTCTAAGTCTGACTCTGCCATTTACTCGGTAGACACGTTGACTGCAGCAAACAATCCCCTATCAGCAAGTTTTCCAGATGTTTGCACAGCAGGTTTGGCGTTTTTAAACAATCTAAGTGATGGTCCCAAGTGACAAATGTTAATTTTCAAAATTAAAGCTTATTACGAATTACCTGCCAAGTACAATGTGTCAGGAGAGACTGAATGAATTAGAAATTTTGTACATTGAGAATGAATGAATAAGAAAAAAAAATAAATGAAGCATGCTATTACACATCCTAGAAGTACATAGAAAGAATTTTAAATAACAGTAATTTACTAAAAGCTGTTGCATTAATACTTAAGACTTACTCTAAAGAGACCCATCCCTACCTTTTGATGTAGGTTGGGCTTCAACTTTTTTAATAAAAGTAATAATGGTTAGGAGAGATAAGGATAATCTCTACCATGAGCCTGTTTTTCTCTTTTTTGCGACTGTACATCCAAGGTCAGCTTTGACATCATGGCATGATGCAAACATCAAGACATGGCTCTATTTCGTCTTTGTTGCCTACTAGCTATGTGCTCTACTGCCAGTCGTTAATACTTGAGCATCAATTTTCTTCTCTATAATATGGGACCTACAATGCTTAAAAGCAAACATGTTGTGGTGAAATTAAATAAATGGAAAGGAATTATTTGAATGTTCTTTGTGAACTACAAAGTACTGTGAAGATATACTGATGTTACAATAACATAAAAAAACAAAAATGGCAAACCTTGCCATTGAGCCAATGGCTACCCCATGTATCACACAGGAGAATGGCCCTATAGGGCTTTCTTGGCTGTAATCTTTACAGAGACGGATTGTCATGCTTTATTCCACGGTGCCATTGGCTTGGCTCAAACCACCAACCTTTGTATTAATAGTCAAGTGCAAACCGTTTGTATGACCCAGTGATGTAATGACCTTTAAATGTAAGATCTAATGCTTGCTGATGCTCCCTTGCTCAAAACATTTTGAAACAACCATTTAGAATTGCCTTCAGAGGCAATTCCTAGAGGCCCATAAAGCAAGCAGCCTGACATCTTCTCTTCACAAATCCAAAGTGGATTTTCCAGTTTCACAGGTAAGAGTTTCATCTTTTACAAGACTCTACCAAACTCTACCATACTGAATTTCCTTTTCAAAAGGGATGTAGAACTTTTTTCTTCACATCCCCATGTTGTTGTTGTTGTTATTTGCCATCGAGTCAGCCCCCGACTCCTAGCGACCCCTCCTTGGGTTTCCGAGGCAGTTATCACTACAGAAGTAGGATTGCCCAACCTTCCTTCTGAGGAGTGGCTGGTGGGTTTGAACCGCCAGCCTCCTGGTTAGCAGTCAAGTGCCTTGGCACTATGCTACCAGAACTCCCTCACATCCCCATAGCACTGGGTAAACATCAATTATAACTTCAATCATATGATATTTTAACTGTTTGTTTACATATCTATTTTCTAACTAGACAGATGTTTTAATCACTGTATCCCAACACCAAGACTAGAAGGCACATATTAATATTTGAGAAAAAAAAATGATACAGATTTTCTTGCTCCTGCCTAGACATTTTTTGGCCCCAGACAGAGAAAGATGAAACCAGGCTGACAAAAGAGTGAGGGTTTGCTTCACAGGGAAAAATAGGAACATCCAGGTTTCCCACCTTTAAAATTATAATCAGCAGCAGGAAGCAAAGCAATACCACTGCCCCCTTTATAGGAATCTAAAAGCTTTTTATAGAATGCACAGCAGCAAATGTTATCACTATGCTTGGGAAAAAAACAACAACAATAAAAAACATTGCTTTATCAGTTGTTGGTTTTTTTTTTTTTTTTCCCAATTGATCATGACTTTTTAATTTAAAAAAATGCATTTAGGCAAAAAATTTTTATGCTTGATTTAGCCTAAGGGAATTTTTTTTGGGGGGGGTGGTTTGGTAAGGAAAAGAGAGTCTAAACTGAATTTCTTCTGTTGCCTTTAAGCCATTCAAACATGGACAAATGTATCACATTCTACTGAAATTGCTTTTTGATTGTTTGTTTTATTAACTCCTATTACTTGAGCTCTGATAACATACTGCCTAAGGCACTTGACTTCTAACCAGAACATTAGTGATTCAAACCCACCAGCCACTCCTTGGAAGGAAGGTTGGCAATTTACTTCCATAGTGATACTGCTTTGGAAACCCAAGGAGGGGTCTTTATGAGTTGGATCCGACTTCACGGCAGTGAGTTTGGTTTGGTTTGGGTTATTACTTGGAAAAGGAGCTCTGGTAGGGCGGTGGTTAAGGCATTTGGCTGCAAACCAAAAGGTCGACAGTTCTAACCCACCACCTCGTCCATGGGACAAAAATTGGATAATCTTCTATTTCCATAAAGATTTACAGCCTTGGATATCCTTTGAGGCAATTCTACTGTCTTTTACTGTCACCATGAGTAGGATTTGAATCAATAGCGGTGGAGTCTGGATTACCTGGAAAGACCTCAATAATTAAAAATCCAGTTTGATGGTTTTACAGTCCTCATTGTGTAACCCACATGAATGAAAAAAAATGTTAAAGGTTTTTATTGTTGTTGTTGTTTGTCCTATAATTTGTAAGGTTGATTGACCAGGAGAGAAGATACTCTCTGTTAAGTCATTTCTTTTTGGTTTGAAGAGGATGTATTTGACTGAAACCTCTTGAGAACACTGAGAATGTAATGATTCATGTTAGAAATCTACAAGTGGGCCATGAAAGCCATCAGAGTTAAGGCTAACAGTTAAAATAAACTGAATAAATGCGGTCCCATTCAGAGTAGACTGTGAATATATTTATACTTCTGACTTAGTCTAAGATGGTGACTAAGTCTAAGGAGGTATAGAGATGGGAGTTTTGAAAGTCAATTAAACCCCTCAAAGACTCTTCAACAAAAATTGTATGGATGAAAAATCTGAACTGTATGCATTATGCTGAACAAAGACGTAGTACTCCCTCAGAGCAAATGCTAAGACTTGTTCAAGCAAAGCTGAAGATTTAGAAGTCATGGACAAAACAGCCTTTCCATTTCATAGAAAAGACAAATAATTCTAGAACACCATTTTGATTTAACAGCTGAATTCAGGAACCTCTGAATTTAAATTTTGATATCTAAATCTCCATTCTGGTATGTAAAATTAATAATGGATTTCTCGAAAGTCAAACCCCCTTCAACCTTCACTGTAATTCTCTTAAGAAAGCATTAAATGAAAGCATTTCACTTTAGTTGAAAATCAATGGCACTTCAGTGAAGCATGCATCTCCCATGTATTATGGAGTCAAGAATCATCCACTTCCACTAGTAAGACATGGGACCCTGGCTTTGGTGGTAATAACATCATACAATGTAGGAATCCTTGAAGAATTTTATACAAACTGAAAAGACTGAAAATTTAACCTGAGCATATTCAAATTCTCTTTGACATAACCCCCAAAATACATCATAATGTAAATTATAATAATGATTTATATGATAATATGAATGAAGATAATAAGTACAAATAATATTTATTTACTACTTAGTATAGATCATACAATAGCTGCAACAATGGGTTCAAACATAGCAACACTCATGAAATTGATGCAGGGCAATGTTTCATTCTGTTATACATAAGGTTGCCATGAATCAGAGCAGATTAGACAGCAAAGAACACCATAGACTAGACAATTATTATCTCTCTATGCATTATCTCATTTAATTTTCTCAAGAACCCTCTGGCCTGCTATTATTGGTCATGTTTTTACAGTTGACTTAAAGAATAAGTGCTACATATGGACACATGATAAATTTAAGGTGGATTAACCAACCTTTCCATTATACATTACTCTATGGCCACTTCCACAATGAATCAAAAGTTATAATAAACGTTATCTACTTGAAATGCTCTTTCTCCCTTTGCGTCTTTGTTAAGATATATTCATCCTTCACTGTTGAGATCATAAGACTGATAGGATATTGTCCCTTCCTTAAAGGAATTCACATTCTGAAAGGCAAAATTAAACATGCGTGAGTGTCCAAATATATGGCATTGTGGTTTTCAGTAAACATTGTAATATAGGTGAGTTTAAAACTATGGTTGCCAGAGTAAAGAAAACCATTCTCAGTCCTGGAAATAGAGTTAGAGGGGAGATGAATCAGGAAATCTCTTTATAGAAGATAGCAGCTCAATTGGATTTGGAAGTTGGGTAGACTTTTGACAGACAGAGATACAAAGGCCCGGGAATTTTTGATACACAAAGTGTCCAAGCATAGTCATATTTGGAATGTCAGTGTTGCTGAAATTTATGATATATGAAAGACCCAATAATGTAGGCAAGGGCAAGAACATTGAAAACCTTCCCTGACACTCCAAGCATTTTGAACTTTTATTTGGTAGTCAGTGGAGATTTTGAGAGTGGGAATATAAAATTGTCAGATTTCTGTTTGGGAAGATTAGTCTAGCAACACATTTAACACAATTGTCCACATTTTTGAAAATTCTCTGGGTGGCTCAAGGGGTTTGTGATCAGCCTCAAATCTGAAGATTGGCAGTTCAAACCCATCCAACAGCACCTTGACAGAAGGGTCTGACAGTCTTCTTCCACAAAGATTACAGCTAACAAAGCCCTATGAAGCAGTTCTACACTGTAACATGTGGGGTCTCCATGGTTGGAATTGACTCAATGGCACAAAGGTTTATATTTGTTCATTTGTTTTATCCACATTTTACTCCACTGATCAATAACTATCATCTTCTTACCACATACTAGGACCTTGCACTAGACATTGGAGATATGACTCATTCTCTGCTTTCATAAAAATTATATAAAACAGAAGAGTGTGATCAGTGCTATAACAAAGAGCAAGGTAGTATAGGAGCACCTAGAAGGAGCACATTTCCTAGTATTAGAATAATGGGGAAAACTTTCTATGACTTGCAAATACCTTCAAAGTGTGTATATGATATGCATATATGTTTATTGGAGAGGGCAGCATCAATCTATAGAAGGTTCAGAGGGACAGTATGATATATCCACTTGATGCAGGGTCATTTGCTTTCTGACCACATAGATTCTTATAGCTTCAGTATGTGCACAGGATTCCTGGCTGTTCCCTCCTACAGAGAAGTTCTGACCATCCATCACCTTCTAGGATAAGCAATAAAGCATTATGCACAAGAACCTCATGAAAATATATTCTGTTTAACTGAATTGGCTCACTTCATAGACCTGAAAATCATCTGGTCTGAGTTTAAAGAAAAAAAGATATGAATGACTCAGTCAAGCCTGAAATCAGAACCTTGATTGAGAGTGGCTTTTAAGAGTTCATTCCTTTATTAAATTATTCAGTAAATATTTGCTGTTTATCAATACCAGGGAACTCAATGTACTAGAAGTTTGCCTGATGTAATCCTTTAGTCATAATTAATCATCATTTCCTTTACACTTCCACCCTTATTTTTCTGGAACTCCTAATAACACTTTTCACAGTTTGATTATATTGCTATGAGTCACATGCATGTCAGTGTCTTCAAGTGAACTGTGACTTCTAAAATGGAGGATTGTATCCACATCTCTGTGTTGCATTCAACAAATGATTCAGATACAATCGGGATTCTAAAATTTGGTTGGGTGGATGGATGTTTGATGGATGGATGGATATATGACTGATAGAAGGGTATACACAGACTTAAAGAAGAAATTATTTCTGTCCTCAAAACCTTGCATATAATAACACACATAAAGTGTAGCTGTAAAGATTCAAAATTGAGTCTCATCAGTAATCACCATGTTATTTCCCTCTAGCATCTTAGTGCTTGAAAAACTAGGTACAGCAGTTTGAATTAGGGATTCTGGTGTTCTGAACAGCTCACTGAGTCAGAGTACACCAAACTCAGAGGACTAGAATTAGAAACGAGAAAGGGTCAGGGAAAAAAATAACAAGATCAGAAGATCTATCCTATGGAGTACCAACAGGCAGCCAAGAAAGGACATCAGAGACTTCACTGGGGGAGTGCCGATGGGCAGGT
>NW_006922559.1:384174-385359 GCF_000298275.1 Orycteropus afer afer
TGGAAGAACTCACGAAAATCATTCAAGAACAAAATAACAAGATTAATGCACAATCACAACTCATACAAAAACACCAGTTAGAAATCCAGAAGATGAATACCAAAATTACAGAATTACATAACATAGTAGAAGCACAAAACAGTAGGTTAGAACTGGCTGAAGAATGCTTATCCCAACTAGAAGATAAATCCCTGAACACCAACCTACATGAAGAAAAATCAGAGTAAAGATTTAAGAGAAATTAAGAGAACCTAAGAATTATATGGGATAAGATGAAAGGAAACCACATAAGACTCATTGGAATTCCAGAACAAGAAGAGATGGAAAAAAGAAAAAAAGAAACACAGAGAAAATTGTGGAAGACCTGTTAACAGAAAACTTCCCCCATATCATGAAACAAGAAAATATATTTGTCCAGAAGCTCATAGAACCCCACACAAAATAGATCCCAAGAGAAAAACACTGAGTCATATTATAATCAAACTCTCCAAAACCAAAGACAAAGAAAAAAATTTGAGAGCTGTTCAGGACAAAAGCAATATTACTTATAATGATCAAACAGTTAAGCTGAGCTCCTATTTCTCAGCAGAAGTAAGGCCAGAAGCCAATGGGGTGGCATATATATTTTCCAACCCAAAATCCTATATCCAGCCAAATTATCCATCAAATATCAGGGGAAAATCAAAGCATTCTCAGAAAAACAAAAATTAAGAGATTTGGAAAAACCAGACCAACCCTACAAGATATGCTAAGGAAGTTCTTCCAATAGAGAACTCACAACAGAAATCAACAAAACCAGGATACATGACATCAACACTAAAACCAAATCAGAAATAGAAACTAAAAATAAGACCATAAATCATTGTACTCTAAAAACCAAGGAAGTCAATCAGCACACAACAACAGCAACTAACATATCAGAGGGAATCAATCTTCTAGGTACAAACTTCCAAATGGAGAGGAAAACAGGACAATGTCTTCAGTATGCACTGTTCTAAAAATGTAGAGACACAAATATACTCCAAGGTAATCACAGAGAAAAGTAACAATCTCCCTAAACAAATCCAGAAGGAAGGAAAACATATGGGTTTAATAAGCACAAAACCAACAATAAATAAGAAAAGGGAGAAAGCATTAGCCAACAAACAGAACTCAGCACCAAAAAGTATATGGACCAAGGAAACA
>NW_006922559.1:389919-400819 GCF_000298275.1 Orycteropus afer afer
ATCAAATCTGGAGATCCTGGATAGAGTGGGAGGAAAAACATGGAACAAAATCCAAAAGCTCAATAATGACTGGTCAGATGAAATCTGGTAAGACCCCCAGTACTATGGCCCTGGAATACATCCTGCACCTGGAATAAAACACACCCCCAGGTGCTGGCTCTCAGCCCAATAGTTAACAATATGTAGGTGGACACCACTGAACCCAGGATGACCCACCCATACACTGTATAGTAATACATCCCTTAGAGCAATAGACCACGAGACACCAGAGAATCAACATTCAAATTGAGGAAATGCAGGACAAACAGGCGTGCATAACTATGAGGGGCACAGGGGGAGGGTTACAGGCTAGGGAGGGGAGGACACTGGGTTAGGGTTGGACGCGATAAATGGGTAATGAATCTAAATGTACACGTAACATTTAATGTAAAACAAGCTCTTAAATATTTTTTTTTTAAAGTGTTGTTGTGAGGTACTGTCCAGTTGTTTTTGCCTCATAGTGACCTCATTCACAACAGAACAAAACACTGTCTGGTCTTTGTCATCCTCACAATCATTGGTATATTTGGGCCATTGTTGCAGCCACTGTTTCAATCCATCTCACTGAGGATTCACTGACCATCTACTTTTCCAAGAATTAAAAGGAACTGGTCCTTCCAGATAACATGAAGATATCATGTCCTCAGGTTCTCTCTAAATTCAGATGGAATATATTCTTTTGTGTTTGGGCTTTCATAGACTTGTTTTAATTTTCTTCAGCTTGAACTTAAACATACATAAATTAAACTTAGATATGAGCAATTGCGAGTTGGTTACATAATTGGCCCTTGGCCTTGTTCTGAGTGATGATTTTGAACTTCTTTCCACAACTGTAGTTGATTTGATTCCTATGTGTTCCCCCTGGTGAGAGCTGCATGTATAGTAACCATACACACTGTAGTACTCTACAGTATATAGTATCTACTTTTATAGTATAATACTTACTTGGCAGAGGAGATACCATGGTCACAAAATTGATTTCCAAGGGTGGGGTTTATCCATTGCACTCTGGTTGTACTGACCCTTTTAATTTCCACAAATGTAGGAAACTCAACACATCATGTATGCAAATCATAATTTAGAAATATTCTCTGCTTTCCAAACAATGGTGTTTTCTCTTTTCAATTAACTTTTACTGATGTCATGTCACAAACTTACCATTATCCTCAAAAAATTAGGAAAAGAGATCTCCCTAGGAATATAAAGAGTTTGAAACAAGGTTGTGAGCTACAACAGAACTTAAAACCAGTACTAAAAAAACTCAGAAAGTTTTGCAAAAGTGAAATAAAACCCAAATTGAAAAAAAGAAAAATACATTTTTCAGAACCTAAACCTGTATTTTTTTTCAATCTGTTATTATTGGTTCATGACAACTGTTAAGTTGTAAGCAAAATCAATGGATAGTTTATATTTGATTTGCATCTGGCATACATGTATGCCAAATGCTTATCTAGAACATGACTCATAAGGGCACAGTTCACTGCTTCAGCAAGCGATGTTGCACAGCTATAGCTATAGGAGAAGACTGCGGAATCTGAGACGATGCACAGGCCAATCAGGGCTCCTTATTTCTGCTTTACTCTTTGTCTTTCTCACAGTAACATGATCTTTGCTTACCAAATATATGAGAAATGCTGGACAATTGTGAATACCCATAGTCAGAAATATGAAAGAGTTATTTCCACTGAATCAAATTATAAACAGAGTTCCTTGTGAATGGAGGTTTGTCAGTAAGGGTATCCATTTTATACATGCATTATTCACATTTTTAAGTTTGATATTTAAATACAAGAAATATAAAATAACATATTTTTAATGCTATTTTATTTCTATTACTCCATTCATGTATTCAGCCTTGATTTAAATGTGCTATCAACATTGCTTTTACTTAAATGTTTAAATTTGATATTTATCTCATAAATTAAAATATTAACCTATATCAGCAACAAGTGGGGAAAAATAATGTTTTAATTCTCTTGTATCATTTTATTTAAAATAACTTGATGACATCACTATGGAGTGAGATTTTTCTTCAAGATGTGCTAGATGAAAGTACAAGAATGCTATAAACTGTGACTTCAAATGGAAGAAATTGGCAAACCCTGTAATATAAAATGGAAGTTTCTCTCGTTTTTCTAATCTACTGACAAAACATGCTTAGAAGCATTGTATTACATACTAGCTCTAATTCATGTCTACAAACGTATTTGTGCATTCTATTTTCTTCATGTTATCAAAGCCTGTCTTGTTTTTATTGTTATGTAATAAAGTAACTATAAAATGTGCCCTAATGTTAATATTTCTCATCCCTTGAATTCTAGCATGAGATAAACCAGAGAAAACCCATGTACAGAATTTTTGAAGTATGAAAATTTTAAAATTATGGCATGTGGAAAATTTCAACACAGATATGGTTGGAGAAAATACAATGAACTTAAAGAGGTACTTGAAGCATTACTAAAGGAGTGAATACAACACAGTGCAAAACAAGAAGACAAAGAAGATGAACGAAAGTGTCAGAAGTTCTCCAAATAAGTAATAAAGAACATTAGACAATTCCAAAATGTCTTAAGTTGAAATTAGATAAATGAAAAATTGTGGATGTTGAATTAGTTACCATTAGTTGTAGCTCTGGTAGCATAGTGCCTAAGGCACTTGACTGCTAACCAGAAGGCTGGTGGTTCAAACCCACCAGCCACTCCTCAGAAGAAAGGTTGGGCAATTCTACTTCTGTAGTGATTCCACCTCGGAAACCCAAGGAGGGGTCGCTATGAGTCCGGGCTGACACGACGGCACATAACAACAACAATTGTTCAAGTTAATTGAATAATCAGGAGTCCTTAAAATTTTAAATCCAATTATTGCCTTAATTGGTCAAAATTTTTCAATCAAATTGGAGAATATTCAAGAAATGATATGTCACTTATACTCAAAAGGTGTTGTTGTTGTTAGGTGCCGCCGAGTCATTTCCGACTCATAGCGACCCCATGCACAGCAGAACGAAACACTGCCCGATCCCGCGCCAGCCCCACAATCCCTGTTATACTCGAACCCATCATCACAGCCACTGTATCAATCCATCTCCCTGAAGGCCTCCCCCTCTTTCGTCGACCCTCCACCCTACCAAGCATGACATCCTTCTCCAGGGAATGGTCCCTTTTTACAACATGACCAAAATAGGTGAGACGAAGTCTGGCCATTCTTGCTTCCAAGGAGCATTCTGGCTGCACTTCCTCCAGGACAGATCTGTTAGTTCTTTTAGCAGTCCACGGTACTTTCAGCATTCTTCGCCAGCACCACAACTCAAAAGCATCAACTCTTCTTCGGTCTTCCCTATTCATTGTCCAGCTCTCACATGCATACCAGGCGATTGGAAATATCATGGCTTGTGTCAGGCGCACCTTAGTCCTCTCATGAGTACTCCTTAAAACTTAGGTCTAAAAATTAGCAGTAATCTGTTGTTATTGTTGTTAGGTACCATTGGATCAATCCCAACTCATAGCAACTCATAGTAACCATATGTATAACAGAGTGAAACACTGCCTTGTCCTGCACCATCCACATAATCCTTGCTATGTTTGAACTCATTGTTGTAGCCACTGTGTCAAAACATCTTGTTGAAGGTCTTTCCTTTTTTTCTGACCCTCTACTTTACTAAGCATGATATTCTTCTCTAGGACCTGGTCACTTCTACTTTAAGGAACCAGCTTTTCCCCATTCATATTTTGAATGTCTTTTAACCCAAGGGCCTCATCTTCTGACACTATATTGGACAACGCTTCATGGCTCTTTCTAAAGTTTTCCTATAATATATAAAACAGTGTTACACTGCTATTCATAAGGTTTTCAGTAGTCAATTATTCGATAAGTGATGGGTTCCATCCTTCTTCCCAGTCTGTCTTAGTCTAGAAGCTCCACTGAAGCCTTTCCACCATGAGTGACCCTACTTTGATACACCAGAGGCCTCCAGCCTCACAGCAACAAGGCCCACAGTATGACAAACTGACAGACGAGTAGTGTAATAGTAATATAGAAAACAAATATTCTCTTTGGAAGTAGATGGCATAGATTGAGTCAGTCAATTCTAGGAAGTAAATAATTCTCAGTTCCTCAAAGACAGTAAGATATACCTCATGGAAGAATTAATAGAAAGACATGAAGGTCTGTACATAAAAGCACTGTGTACCAAATTTTAGAAAAGAATAACATTGACTTACAACATATTTATTATGTAACAACAGATAAAGGCTCTAATATAATTAAATTTGTTAATTTGCTCAGAAATGACAATGAAATCAAACAGCAAATGTTGGGGAAAAATGATAATTTTGAAGGTTCTGACTTTAACCACCTGATATTAATAATCACAAAGTGAACTGAAAGTGACAAAGTTTATAAGAAAAGATCGACTGCTATAAAACATGTTGCACATACACTTCAATTAGTTATTAAAGATTCACTAAGGATACTGACCACCACCTCCCTGTCAATTTGTTTTACTGCGGTGCCTTTCATGTTGCTGTGGGGCTGAAAGCTATGCCACCAGTGTTTCAAATACCAGCAGGGTCACATATGGTGGACACATTTCAGCAGAGCTTCCAGACTAAGAAAAACTCAGAAGGAAGATGGGGCCATCCACTTCTCAAATAATTGGATACTGAAACCTTATGAATAGAAGTGGAATATTGTACTATACAGTACTGGAAAACTTTATGAATAGTCCTGAAACATTGTCTGATATAGTGCAGAAAGATGAGCTCCTCAGGTTAGAAGGTACTCAAAATGCAACTGGGAAAGTGCTTCCTCCTCAAAGTAGAGTTGACCTTAATGATGTGGATGGGAGTAAAGCTTTTGAGATCTCCTTTTGACAAAGAGCATGACTCAAAATGGAAAGAAATAGCTGCAAATATCCACTAATAATGGGAATATGGAACGTACAAAATATGAATCTAGGAAAATTGGAAGTTGTCAAAAATGAAATGGAACACATAAATGTTGATATACAAGGCATTAGTGAGCTGAAAGGGACTGGTTTTGGGCATTCTGAATAAAGCAAGCCTATGATCTATTATGTTGAGAATGACAAATTGAAGAGGAATGGTGTAGTATTCATAGTCACAAAGAATGCTTCAAGATCTAGCCTGAAGTAAATTGCTTTCTGTGATAGGATAATGTCCATACACCTATAGGAAGACCAGTTAGTACTATTTTATTTGCATTTACACACCAATCACTAAAACCAAAGATGAAGAAATTGAGGACTTTTACCAACTTCTGCAGTCTGAAATTGACCAAAAAATGCAATGAAGATATATTGATTATTACTGGTGATTGGAATGAGAAAGTTGGAAACAAAGAGAATCACTGGTAGTTGAAAAAATATGACCTTGGTGATAGAAATGACACTGGAGATCACATGATAGGATTTTGTAAGACCAATGACATATTTGTTGCAAATACCTTTTGTCATCAACATAAACAGTTGCTATACACAAGGACCTTGCCATTGGAATACCCAGGAATGAGATCAACTTCATCTGTGAAAAGAGGAGATGAAGAAGCTCAATATTTTCAGCAAAACAAAGCCAGGAGCTGACTGTGGAACAGACCATCAATTGCTCATATGCAAGTTCAAGTTGAACCTGAAGAAATTTTAAAAAGTCCATGAGAGCCAAAATATGATCTTGATTATATTCCAACTGAATTACAGACCATTTGAAGAATAGATTTTACACACTGAATACCTGTGGTGCAGTGAATTACTTGGTATGGCTTTTCTAGCCATAGTCTTTGTAACTCCAACTGGATTGCTGGGTGGGATCATGTAAATAAGGTATGTACAACTCTGTTGTTGCAATTGGTTAGTTTTGTCACTCTGTCCAGCTTAAAATGAGCCCTTCTTGAGGCACAGGGGGAAATGTCCCTGCCATCAAGAGAAAAGAAATGGAACACATCTTTGGAACCAAGATCCCTGTGCTGGACCTCCTTAGCTGAGATATGTCCAGAAGAGAGATGGTGGCAGTGGAACCAAGGGGCATGAGACAGACTAAAAAGCTTACTTTGCCCACAGAGGCAGAGGCCAGGCCAAGAGGCCAGGGGTTAGAGGTGTATAGCAGAGAGGAGACTGTCCTGATCAAAGAGCTGTATGCTGAATGCATTCCTGAACATGAATTGTATCCTAAAAAAACCCATAATCATGAGTATTGTCTGTGAGTTCTGTGTGACCATTGTAACAAATTATCGAACCCAGCAAAGAAGTGGTGAGTACCATGGGAGGGATGGCTGGTGTCAAAGTTGGTAAAAATGCTGGATGGTGGTGGCATGTCTGGCCTCATAAGAGTATGCCTTGGGCTGCTGATGGTGATTCTGTCTTCCTCTCATGAAGTTAGAGATCAGAAGATGCTGCCTTCATGTCCTTTTTGCAACATCAGTGTCTGAAAACCAGATAAGTTGTGGGAAGACATCAAGAACATCATACATGAAGAAAGCAAAAGTTCATTAGAAAGACTGCAAAAGAAGAAAAGAAAAATAGAAGTCAGAAATGACTCAGAAACTTCCATTTAAATGGAGAGCAAATGGAAGAAATGACGAGATAAAAGAGCTGAACAGAAGATTTCAAAGAACAACTGGTGAAGACAAAGTCAGTTATAAGGATATGTGCAAAGACCTGGAGCTAGAAAACCAAAAGGGAAGAACACACTAGGCATTTCTCAAGCTGAAAGAACAGAAGAAAAAATTCAAGCCTTGAGTTGTAGTATTGAAATATTCTATAGGCAAAATATTGAATTATACATGAAGCATCAAAAAGAGATAGAAGAAATACACAGAGTCACTGTACAGAAAATAATTAGTCAATGTTCTTCTATTTCAAGAGGTGCCATATGATAAAAAAACCAGTGATAATGAAGGAATAAGTCAAAGCTGCACTGAAGGAATTGGTGAAAAACAAGGCTCCAGAAATTGATGCAAAACCCATTGAGATATTTCAGCAAACAGATGCTGTGTTGGAGGCACTCACTCATCTATGCCAAGAAATTTAAAAGACAGCTACCTGAACAATTGACTGGAAGACATCCATATTTGTACCCACCCCAGAAAAAAGCGATCCAACAGAATGCTGAAATTGTCTAATAATATCAGGTATATGTGATAAAAGGGATATCATTGCAGATGTGAGATGGATCTTGGCTGAAAGCAATGAATATCTGAAAGATGTTTACTTGTGTTCTATTGATTATGTAAAAGCATTTACTGTGTGGATCATAACAAATTATGGAAAACAATGAGAAGAGTGGGAATCCTAGAATACTTAATTGTGCTCATGAGGGACCTGTACATAGACCAGGAGGTTATAGTTCGAACAGAACAAGGGGATGCTTACTATATGGCTTAAAATCAGGAAAGGTGTAGGTCAGGTTTATATACTTTAACCGTACTTATTCAACCTGTATGCTGAGCAAATAAACCAAGAAGCTGGACTATATGAAGAGGAACGTAGAGTCAGGATTGGTGGAAGACTAATTAACAACCTGCAATACCCAGACAACACAACCCTGCTTGCTGAAAGTGAAGATGACTTGAAGCACTTACTGATGAAGATTAAAGACTACAATATGCAGTATAGATTACACCTCAACATAAAGAAAATAAAAGTCCTTACAACGGGACCAATAAGCAGCATCACGATAAATGGAGAAATGTTTGGAGTTTTCAAAGATTTCATATTACTTGGATCCACAAGCAATACCAATGGAAGCAGAAGTCAAGAAATCAGACATCATATTACACTGGGAAAATCTTCTGTAAAAGACCTCTGTAAGTGCTGAAGAACAAAGATGTCACTTTGAAAATTAAGGTGTGCCTAACCCAAGACGTGGTGTTTTCAATCACCTCATATGCATGTGAAAGCTGGATAATGAATAAGAAAGACCAAAGAAGAGTTGATGCTTTTGAGTTGTAGTGCTGGCAATGAATACTGAAAGAACCATGGACTGCCAAAAAAGCTAACAAATCTTTCCTGGAAGAAGTGCAGCTGGAATGCTCCTTGGAAGCAAAAATGGCCAGATTTTGTCTCACCTGCTTTGGTCATGTTGTCAGAAGGAACCATTCCCTGGAGAAGGATATCATTCATGGTAAAGTGTAGGGTAAGCTCAAAAGAGGAAGACCCTTGAGGAGATGGATTGACACAGTTGCTGTAACAACGTGCTCAAGTACAGCAAGGATTGTGAGAAGGTGCACCACCAGACAGTGTTCCAATCTGTTCTACATATGGTCACTATGAGTCAGGGCTGACTTGCTATGAGTCAGAGCCAACTCAATGACTCCTAACAACATAACAATAAGGATACTGAACTGGACGAATTTTTAAGAGACTGTCGTGAACTCATTTGAATACTTCTTATTCTGACATTTTCTACCAAACTTTCTGAACATCATTTAGGACAACTGTACTAGATTGCCCAAGAAATGGAACAGTATATACATCTACTTAGACATGTATTAGGATGCAAAATTACTTTCCTCACAACAAATGAGCATATGTCCAATTCATGTTGGAAACTTAAAACATTTAAAGAAAGTTACATTAGGGTTGCAAAGTGAACAATTATCCATGAAAGATGTTTCTGTACATGTGAGGAAACTAACCTAAAATTAAGAATTCTTAATGATATGGTAGAAAAACTGAATGTCAGGGGAAAGTTATCATTGACAATTATGGCTTATTTGGAACAGTTTATCTAGATTTTCATTTTCTAATTCTATCTAGTTCTGAACTTAGGTGGAGGTCATATTATATTTAAAAAGCATTTGGGAAATGATAGAAAAACTGAAAGGGAGTAATACTGAAATTGTAGCAAAGGAAAGCAATTCAGGAAATGCTCTTATTTCAAATGATGACATTGATGAAATGGAATTATTTTGCAAAATGAAAGAAAAAAGGTTAAACTGATATCAAACTATATTAACAAGCTCTGATAGCATACAATGAGCTAAAAGAAAAAAAAAGTGTTCTTGAATTTGGGGAGGATTACTAATTGTTCATAATATCAATAGTTAATTGAAAGGGCTATGGTAGTTTTCAGTGCACCAGCTACTCAGGTCAGTGTTGAGAAAGCTTTCTCAGGTTTGAAATTCATCTTGCAAGATGACAGGGATAGCTTAAATTTAATAAAAATATTAGAGGACTTTCTTTTCACAAGATGTCATTGTGGTATATTTCAATGATCTTTTCTTAGTGAGTTATATAATTGTGTATGAATTAAATCTATATTTGCAATAAAATGTTCATTTAATGTAAGGTTATGACAATTCTTCAGCTGAAAACCTCAGTGAGTATTAAAGTATTATTGTATTGTGTTTTGCCTTTATGTATTGAAGTATTATGTATGATAGCATATTTAGTATTTCTAGCATTTCATGAACAAATTCTTATCAAATTTATGTAACAATTAAATGTTACTAGTAAAATGAAGCCTAAATTGAAATTGTTTGTTTTCAGTGTATTTCATTTTGTTGAGAATTTGCTACTAAAAATTTCAAATCTTCAATTTAATATTTATATAGTATGTTGTTTTCGTTGTTGTTGTTAGGTGCCATTGAGTCGTCTCCAACTCATAGCGACCCTATACACAGCAAAACAAAACAATGCCTAGTCACACGTATTCCACGGTTCTTGCTATACTCGAATTCATCGACACAGCCACTGTGTCAATCCATCTCATTGAGTGCCTTCCCCTCTTTCGTCAACCCTCCACATTAGCAAGCATGACATCCTTCTCCAGGGAATGGTCCCTTCTGACAACAAGATCAAAGTAAGAGAGAAAAATTCTGGCCATTCTCACTTGCAAGGAGCATTCTGGCTGCACTTCCTCAAGGACAGATTTGTTAGATCTTTTAGCAGCCCATGTCACTTTCAGGTCTCCAGCACAGAATTCAAAAGCATAAACTTTTCTTCTGTCTTCCTTATTCATTGTTATAGTATATTGTGTTATTGTTGTTATGTGCCATCGAGTCAGACCCAACTCATTGAAACCACTCCTTGGGTCTCTGAGGCAGTATCACTATGGAAGTAGATTGCCCAACCTTCCTTCCGAGGAGTGGCTGGTGGATTTGAACCGCCAGACTTCTAGTTAGCAGTCAAGTGCCTTAGGCACTTCCTATTTTTTACAGTACTATTTTTAAGATGACTCAGCACTGCAGTAAATTCTAGTGTATTTTTTAAAATACAGTTTGTTTTTTTAAAAAAAATATTTTTAATATAGTGTTTTTCTTTGTATTGAAATATTTTGAGACAGTGGTTAAAAAATGAACATCATTGTCACTCTAGACTTAACTATCAGTGAATGTGTAGGAAGAAACAGCTTAATATGGCTGGTTTTAAAAGTAATTAGCAAATGTTAGGAAGAAACAAAATTCAAGTTAATATAATATGCATTATTATTTGTAATATAAGGAACATATTTGGTAGCCATATTTCTTCACATGAAATTGCTCTAAGGTTATCCATTTGCAAAATACACACTTGAGATTAGAAAGTGAAAAACAGATTTGAACTGGTCCAAATTGGTTCCAATCATGGTTGATGAAGCAAAGTCAAAGCAGAACTCAATTTTTGTGAGCCACAATGATAAAAGGAAAGAGAAAGTTATAGTTTGAAGCCCTATGTACTTTACTATTTCCTTCCCAATATTTTATCATTTTGCCTTAACTATTTCCTTCCCAATATTTCCACCATCTCATATGATTTGCTTGTTACTGTCATATACAATTGCTCATGTTGTTGTTGTTAAGTGTCGAGTCATTTCCAACTCATAGTGACCCCATGCACAGCAGAACGAAACACTGCCCGATCCCGCGCCAG
>NW_006922559.1:404300-407155 GCF_000298275.1 Orycteropus afer afer
ATGGTAAAAGGACACAACCCTGACATACTCCCTTCTTGATTTTAAATCATGCAATGTCCCCTTGTTCTGTTCGAATGACAGTTCCTTGTCTACACACAGTTTCCTCATGAGTACAATTAAGTGTTCTGGAATTCCCATTTTTCTCAACATTACTCATAATTTGTCATGATCCACACAATCAAATGTTCTGCATAGTCAATAAAACGTAAGTTAACATCCGGTGGCTGGTATTCTTTGCTTTCAGCCAAGATCCATCTGACATCAGCAAGATATACCTCACTCTGCATCCTCTTCTAAATCCAGCTTGCATTTCTGGAATTTCTCTGTCAATATAATACTACAACTGTTTCTGAAGTATCTTCAGTAAGATCTTACTTACATGTGATATTAATGATATTATTTAATAATTTCCATATTCTGTGGGATCACTTTTCTTTGGAATGGGTACAAATATGGATCTCTTCCAGTCAGTTGGCCAGGTAGCTATCTTCCAAATCCCTTAGCATAACATAAGTGAGTGCCTCCAGTGGGACATTTGTTTGTTGAAACATCTCAGTGGGTATTCTGTCAATTCCTAGAGCCTTGTTCTTTGATAATTCTTCAGTGCAGCTTCAACTTCTTCTTTCAGTACCATTGGTTCCTGATCACATCCAGAAATGGATGAAGAAAGACCAGGTATTTTTGGTACAATGACTCTGTGTATTCCTTTCATCTTCTTTTGATGCTTCTTGCATCATTCAATATTTTGCCCATAGAATCTTTCAATGTTGTAACTTGAAGATTATTTCTTTTTCCTCAGTTTTTTCAGTTTGAGAAATGCTGTGCATTTTCTCCCATTTTGGTTATTCAACTCAAGGTCTTTGCACATTTTATTTTAGTAACTGGTCTTGTCTGCTTGAGCTGCTCTTTGAAACCTTTGAAATCAACTCTTTTATCTTGGCATTCCTTCCATTTGCTTTAGCTACTGTCCACTCAAGGACAAGTTTCAGAGTTTCTTCTGACATCTACTTTGGTCTATTCTTCCTTTCTCATATTTTTAATCACCTCTTATTTTCTTCATGCATGTTGTTCTTGAAGTCATACCACAATTGTTCTGGTTTTCAGTCATCAGTGTTCAATGCATCAAATGTACTTTTTATATGGTCTCTAAATTCAGAAGGGATATATTCAAGGTCATATTTTGGCTCTCTTAGACTTGTTTTAATTGCCTTCCACTTCAACTTGAACTTGCATATGAATAGTTGATGGTCTGTTCCACAATCAGCTCCTGGCCTGGCTTGGGCTAAAGATATGGAGCTTTTCCATCACCTCTTGTCACAGACGTAGTGAATATGATTCACATATGAAATGGACTTCACTCCATCTGGTGAAGGCCATGTGTATAGTTACTGTTTGTGTTGTTCAAAAAGGGATATATAATGAATAAGGAAGTCATTGGTCTTGCAAAATTCTATCATGCAGTCTCCAGCATGATTTCTGTCACCAAAGCCATTTTTTCCAACTACTGGTAATGTTTCTTTGTTTGCAACTTTTGCATTCCACTCACCAGTGATAATTAACACATCTTTATTTCATGTTCAGTCAATTTCAGATTGCAGATGTTGATAAAAAATCCTCAATTTCTTCATCTTTGGCTTTGGTGGTTGGTGCATAAATTTGAATAATAGTAGTATTAACTGATCTTCCTTGTAGGCATATGGATATTATCCCATCACTGACAGTATTGTACTTCAGGACAGATCTTGAAATATTCTTTTTGATTATGAATGTCACACCATTGCTCTTCAAATTGTCATTCTCAACACAGTAGATCATATGGTTGCCTGAGACAAAATGGCCAAAACCAGTCCATTTCAGATCATTAATGCCTAGGATATCAATCTTTATACATTCTATTTCATTTTTGACAACTTCCAATTTTCCTAGATTCATACTTCATACAATCCATGTTCCTATTATTAATGGATGTTTGCAGCTGTTTGTCCTCGATTTGAGTCATGCCACGTCAGAAAATGGGGGTCCTGAAAGCTTCACTTTATCCATATAGTTATGATTGGTTCTACTCTGATGATGCAGCTCTTTCCCAGTCGTATTTTGAGTGCCCTCTGACCTAAGGTCCTCATCTTCCTGCACTGTGTTGGAACATATTTCAGGGTTATTAATAAAGTTGCCCAATAATGTATCAGGCAGTGTTTCCCTGGTATTCGTAAGGTTTTCCTTGGCCAATTCTTTGAGAAGTGGATGGCCTCTTCCTCCTTCCTAGTCTGTCTCATTTGGTAAGCTGTGCTAAAACATGTTCACCATGTGCAACCCTGCTGGCATTTGAAACACCAGTGGGATAACCTCAAGCCTCACAGCAACACACAAACCACTACAGTACTACAAACAGACAGACAAGTTTGTCTCCCTTAGCTGTTCAAAATCTTTCTGTCCTCCCCTTACCTAGATCCCATGGCTCTGTCTTCTTGGCTTTTCCCTCCTGTCTGGCTTTTGGGTGAGACCTGTCTCCCTCCTCTGGATCCCACATCTCTGTTGTCCCAGCTCCCCCCACCCACTTCCTGCCTCTTGGTGTGGGGCCTGTCTCCCGCCCCTTATCTGGATACCATGACTCTGTCTTCCTGGCTTTTTCCCTGCTTCCTCTCTCTTGGTGTGCGGGGTCTCTCCCTCCCCTTACTTGGATCCCATGGCTCTGTCTTCCCTGGCTTTCCTCTCACTCTCTGCTTCTTGGGTAGGGCCTATCTCCCTCCTCTACCTGGATCCCATGGCTCTGTCTTCCCTGAGTTTTCCCTCACTTCTTGTATCTTGGTGTGGGGCTTGTCTCCCTCTGCTCACCCAATAGGTAACACCAATAACTT
>NW_006922559.1:407255-409348 GCF_000298275.1 Orycteropus afer afer
CTCTTCTGGCCTGCTTCTTTGGGCGTCCCTGAGTTTCCCCTCCTCACCTAATCCCTTTGGCTGATTGCTCTTCTCTTTGGCTCACATAATCATCAATTTTGTGCTTTTAACATACATGTGAATAAGTACTCATCATATGAACTTAGACATAGATATAAGTTCACTTTTTTGAGTCTCTCTAAAATTAACTTTAAATCATTAGAAAGCTTTAAGTCATAAGAAAGTTATTTGGAATTTTTGAACTTAGACATAGAAGCATAGGAGTATGTAAGAGTGCAGTAAACAATCTTTAAGTTAAGTTGACTTTGAACTGACATACTGTGAAACAAGAGGACATAACATAACTCATCTTTCTAAACTAGCCTTGAGACATAAATCCAAACCTTCCTAATCTCTAAAGTTGGAGAAAACTTATGTTGTTTCACTAATTTCTACCCCCTGAGAAAAGACTTAACACACTATTTGATGTCACACTTGCCCTTATTGTGTAGAGCAAAGGTGACAAACCTAAATACAAACCCTAAATTTCTGCTCATTTACTGAGATAAGACAGACACTAATGCTTAGAACCATTAACAGTTTGCCTACCACTGCTGGGACTTCTATCAAGTTCAAGCTGTAGGTAAGTGTTCCTCCAGAGAATTCTCATTAAAGATAAAGTCTGAAGTCTAAAGATTTAGACTCTAACCATTGAACTAACATTATAATAGTTAATTCTGATTCTCTGGTTGTAAATGAATGTTGAGAAGTCTTAGTTCGATGTCTTGCCATAAGACCTTGCAATAAACTAAATGAGTTTATACATATCCAATCTGAGACTCTATTATTTTTTACAATAAAATCCAACACAATACTACCTAACCTTGCCTACACATTTAATGTTCTCTGCCTAAAATGTTCTTGACCTGGCACTCCCTTTGGCTGATTCCTATTCATCATTCTGATCTCAGGTTGAAAATCACTTCTTCAGAAAGGTCTCTCCAACACATTATGTCAAGTAATCTATCATTCCCCTCTATCACTTTGCCTTAATTATTTCCTTCCCAATATTTCATCTCTTTGCCTTAACTCTTTTCTTCCCAATATTTCAATCATTTGAAATGATTTTCTTGTTAATATCTTGTACAATTGCTCACATAATCATCTATTTCACATCACAATTACCTCTTTAATAAATCCTCCTCCTTAGAGGCCCTGCACTAACCCGCATCTCCAGGAATCAGACAAATCTTATAGAGAATGGCTTCTAAGGTAGATTTTAGAAGATAGATGGTTTAACCTTTAAATCGGATAAAGAGTGAGAATTTGTGAGTCCATTTCTAGACAAATCAAATTTCTATATTGAGAATATAGAGAGTAGTGGGGACATTGTTAACATTTTTTTCAATCAGACCATTAAAAGTCACCAACAGTATTATTTTGGATATCATCTCTTCCCCCCATAGGTCCCCTCTGCATTCTTTTCACAACCTTTTGATGCCTGATGGCTAAAATATTCAAAAGGCTCTCTTGTTTCCTAGCTTCCAATTGAGAAGGGGGGAGACAAAGATTCTAGTATGGTGATAATGCACTGTCCTGTGTGATTTCCTACACCCTACCTTCACTTTTTAAAATAGTCTTTTTTTATTAAACTTTGCCCAATTTGTCTTAGTTTACATGAGCCATTTATTTCTAGATGGGACATTTTCTAACACAAGTATGTTCCTTTGAGTATTTCTGAGTGCTAAGAGTACATATTTCCTTCTTGATTCCCTACAAATATTGAGTGCCTACCATATGCCAAGGATTCCTGGTGACACAATGGTTATGAATTTGGTGGCTAACCAAAAGGTTGGTGGTCTGAACCCACTAGCCATTTCATGAGAGGAAGATGCATCAGTATGCTTCTATGAAGATTTGCAGACTTGGAAACTCTATGGACAGTTTTTCTTGTTCGAATAGAATAAGGGGATACTGTATGCTTGAAAATCAGAAAGGGGGTGCATCAGAGTTGGAGCCTTTCATCATACTTATTCAATTTTTATGCTGAGCAAATAATCCAAGAAGATGGATTATATGAAGAAGAATGTGGCATCAGGATCGGAGGAGGACTC
>NW_006922559.1:409448-412287 GCF_000298275.1 Orycteropus afer afer
CAATGAACAGAGTTCTTCACTCACATTCCCACCAGTGTTTCCACCGACATAGAGAGAGATGGAGAGCAACTCATTATGACCCAGTTAGTGACAAAAAAAAGTACACCTGCTCCACTTTCAGGTATAGTAAAACATAAAATCAGGGTAAAACAAATCAATACATAACAAACAATTAAAGACAACAATTTCAAATGTCTAGGAAACAACAGACAACCTCAAATCAATAAATAATAAATAAACAAAAACAGAACAAGACAATAGGAATAAAAGCCCAGGCTAATGAATTATCTATCATGGAAGAAGAAAAGTAATAGAACAATCTGAGAAGGAATTAAGAAGAGATATATAATGATATCTTCAAGAGCTCAAGGACACCACAAATAGAGTCAACAAGAAGACAGACAGGACCCTGGAAGAATTCAGGAAAACCATTCAAGAACAAATTAACAAGATAAATACACAATTAGAACTCATACAAAAACAGCAATTAGAAATCCAGATGATGAAGACTAAAATTACAGTTAGGCAATATAGTGAAAGGACAAAAGAGTTGACTAGAATTGTCTGAAGAGTGATTTCTCAACTAGAAAATAAATCTTTTGACATCAGCCTGTATGAAGAAAAATCAGAAAATAAATAAATAAGTAAATGAAGAGAACCCAAGAGTTATATGGGATGACATGAAAAGAAACAACATACACTTCACTGGAATACCCGAACAAGAGGAGGAAAAAAAAAAAAAAAAAAAAAAAAACCTGAGAAAATTGTGGAGGACTTGCTAGCAGAAAATCTTCCCCATATCATGAAGGAAGAAAAGATATCTGTCCAAGAAGCTCAACGGACCCATAGAGGATAGATCCCATGAGAAACTCACCAAGACATATCATAATCAAACTCTCCAAAACCAAACACAAAGAAAGAATCTTGGGAACAGCTCAGGAAAAATTAAATATCACCTACAATGGATAACCAGTAAGATTAAGTTCTGATTTATCATCAGAAACCATGCAGCAAGAAGGCAATGAATGGTATGGCACATATAAAAAATTGAAGGAAAAGAACTTCCAACAAAGAATTATATATCCAGCTTGATTGTCCCTCAAATATGAGGGTGAAACAAGACATTCTCAGACAAGCAGAAATTAAGAGAATGTGTGAAAATCAGACCAACCCTACAAGAAATGCTAAAGTACATCCTTCCAATAGAGAACCCACAAAACGCACAACAGAGAACAACAAATTGAAATCAGCATGCTTGACATTACCACTTAGAAACCAAACAAGAAATAGATGCTCAAAATAATCTCATAAAATTATGTACACAGTGAAAAAAGGGGAGTGAATCTGCAGGCAACACCAGCAACAAAGCAAATGGAATAAAAAGGTTTAATTATAAAAATTCCAAATGGAGAGGAAGACAAGACACTGTCTTTATAGAACTACTGTTGCAAAGTTAAGGAGATAAGAATTTCCATAGGGTAATCACAAAGAAAATAACAATCCCCCTAAGCAAACTCAGAAAAAAGAAAAACACGTGGGCTTAGTAAGCACAAAACCAACAGTAATGAAAAAAAAAAAAAAAGAAGAAGAAGAAACTCTTGACAACAAAATGAGCTCAGCACAGAAAAATATTTGGAGCAAGAAAATCACCAACAACACAACAAAAAACACAATAGAATGAAAGCAATAAATTCACCCCTATCACTAATTACACCCAACGTGAATGGACTAAATTCACCACTCAAGAGAGAGAAAGAGAATGGCAGACTGTATAAGAAAAGAAGACTCATCAATATGCTGCCTATAAGAAACCCAGCTTAGACACAAAGATAAAAGTAAACTAAAAATTAAGGAGTGGAAAAATATATACACAAAGCTAATGACAACCAAAAAATGTAGGAGTGGCTATATTAATTTCTGACAAAATAGACTTCAAGGTGAATAATGGCACAAGGGACAAAGAAAGACACTACGTGATGCTAAAAGGATCAATTGACAAAGAAAACATTACCATAACAAATATCTACACACACGATCAAAGAGCTCCAAAATACGTAAAACAAATATTAATTGAAATGAAAAGAAAAATAGACAACTCTACAATAGAAGTGGGAGACTTCAACACACCACTTGGAAGGAGGGACAGAAAAACTAGAAAAAAAAATACAGAAGAACTCAACAACACAATCAACCAACTTGACCTCAAAGACATATACAGAGCATTCCACCCAATAAAAGCACAATACACATTATTCTCCAGGGCACATGGATCATTCTCTAGAATAGACCATATGTTAGGACACAAAACCAGCCTCAATAAGTTAAAAAAAACATTGAAATACTACAAAGCATTTTATTGGATCACAGTGTTGTAAAATTAGAAATCAATAATAGCAAGATCAAGGAAAAAATATCAAGTATGTGAAAACTGAATAATACACTGCTCAAAAACTACTGGGTAACAAAAATAAGTGTGAAATGAAATATTTCTTAGAAATAAATGAAAATGAATATACAATTTACCAAAACCTTTGGGACACAGTGAAAACAGTACTCAGAGGTCAATTTATAGCAATAAATGTACACATCAAAAAAGAGAAAAGAAAAAAAAATCAACTCTCCAACTCAACATCTCCAACAACTGGAAAAAGAACAACAAAAGAAACCTACAGTATCCTTAAGTAAGGAAATAATAAAGATCAGAAATAAAACAATAGAGAAAATCAACAAAACAAGAAGCTGGTTCTTCAAAAAGATTAACAAAATTCACAAACCAATGGTAAATTTAATAAAGGAATAAAAAAGAAGATGCAAATAACACGAATAACAAATGAAAAGA
>NW_006922559.1:412387-419958 GCF_000298275.1 Orycteropus afer afer
GCTCAAGTATAGCAGGGATTGTGGCGCTGGCGCAGGATCGGGCAGTGTTTCGTTCTGCTGTGCATGGGGTCGCTATGAGTCGGAAACGACTCGACGGCACTTAACAACAACAACAGTAAGTTTCATGAACAAAGAAAAATAGTAGAGAAAGGGGATAAGAATGTTATAAGGTTGAAATTTAAAATGAAGTTGTCAAAGAAGTTTCCACTGAGAAAGGCATATTCAAACAATGCCATGAAAGAGGTCACCTGTGAAGATTCCTGGGAAAAGAACATAGAAGGCAGAGGCAAGAACAAATACAAATGCTCCAAGGCAAGCGTGGGCCTGGTCTTTTCAGTGAGTCATGAGGAGGCCATTGGGACAGAGTGAATTGAATGGGATTGGAGACAGGCAAAGAAGGTAGATTTGTAGCATCCAGAGGGTCATTATAAGGGCTTTGTTTTTTGTTCAGAGTGAAAGAAAGGAGGCTATTTTAGGGTTTACAGTTGTGACGTTATCTAATTTACTTTTAAATTATGTGTTGCTGTTTTGTTTGTTTGTTTTATTGTGTTTGTATGTGTATGTGTGTGTGCATGTGTGCATGTGGTGTGTTTTAGAATAGACTGAAAGAAGACAAGAAAAGGTGGAAAGAAAATGATTTTGGAAGTTAATAGCAATAACACAGACAAGTTATAATGATGACTAAGACCAAGATAATGACAAAAGAAGTGAAGACAACAGGGTGTGATATATTCAGACTCAAGACTTTTTTTTTAAATGTAGAATCAACATGATTTATGTTACATTCATTCATTCAACACATATTTATTGAGTGCTGTCCATGTGATAGGTATAATCCTAGGTTCTTAGGATAGAGCATGAATGAAACAGAAAATGATTGCTGTCCTTATAAAACCTAAAATGTAATCATGAGATACAGTCAATAAATAGTGAACAAAACAAATAGATAAAGTGCATAGTATGTTATGAGCAGTTAAGTGCTCTGGAAAAACAAATGAAAAAAGAACTGGGGTGAAGAAGGTCAGCAGAAGTAAATTGAAGTAATAAATGATCAGAATGAGCTTAAATGAGTAAGTAACAGTGAACCAACCCCTGAGGAAAAAGAGGAAATTAGCCAAGCAGATATTTGGGGGAACTCTTCTCTAGACAGAGAGAGTAGCTTGCGTAGCAAAGGTCCTAGGATTGGTGCATATATCTAACAAACTGAGAAAAGGCCTGTGTGGTTGTCACAATCAGTAAGAACATGGTATTCAACAAGGGTATCAGAAATGTAATAGAATAAAGACCATATGGGGCCTTTTAAGCCATTGAAAGGATGTGGGTTTAAATTTTATATGTAATGAGGAGGCACTATAGCTAGAGTGTTGTGTACAGGAGTATCAACATCTGGCTTTTTTTTATTGGTTAACTCAAATTATAATATTGAAAATAGGCTCTGGATAGCAAGGTTTGAAGTAGGTAGACATTATGCACTGTGGGGTACATGGAAATGAGAGGAGTCAAGAATAAAGTCACCATTTACAGATGTGGAAAGACTGGGAGAGAAACAGGTTGAGGGGTTGGTGATTTGAAGATCAGTGTCTCAGTACTGGGCATGTAAAGATTGAAAAGGCTTCTGGAAACTCATTCCTTACTTTGTTTTCCAGGTAGAGGGACTCCTGGTCTCTATCCTCCCATAACAGGAAATCATCCATGTGGATGACTTTGGAAAAGCAAATGAAGATGCTTAACTTTGCCAGCTCTTTCCATTCTCTTATTCTTGTAATCATCTTACTCGCAAAACTAATTCATTCTCTAATTTTCTGTAACATAAGTGTTACACTACAGACCCCAATGAGAGGATCCCTGTTTTCAGCAATTGTTTCTGGCTATATGAACAAACTTGAATATGTGGTGAAGTATTAACAATAGTTTCTGCAGTTCCCAAACCATTTTTATATAAATAATTTTATACACAATGAAGAGGAATAATTTGAATCTCTATATGATAATCCCCATGTCAATCCCTCACTCCTTTTGAAACTCAGGGGTGGGAGAAAAAAAGGTATTATTCCTTTTCTTCAATCCAAAGATTTATAAAATGAATATAGAGTGAATTTTACACTAAAGATTTTTTATTAAGAGGCAACCTTCACATCTGAGTATCCTCAATTTTGCAGGTAAAATTGAATTTGACCTTTAACTAAAGATCAATTCCACTGGGTAACCAATTTGGACTGATTCCACTGGATATCACCTAAGAGTATTCTGGCATTGTAAATGGCCATTAAAAGCCATCAGTGCTATAATTCTTTTAGAAACAGATAGTTAGGTGAGAGTCATATGATGGTTATTGCTTTATGATTTAGATATTATTTAATGAACAATTAGAAATATCTATCAAGTTTAACGTGACAAAAGAGGACAGAGATGACCTCCATCTCAGCCAAGACTACTAGAGAAAAATGCTATAATTTCCAAAACCATACCCTTCAAACAGAAAATAATAGCACATTTTACATTTGTTTTACATCTTTCACTTAAAATTATCAAAACACTTTGCAGTGCTTGACTTTACTCCTATGTGTTAACTAACAGGCACAGCTATAAGTCATTAGGGTGGCCCATAATCACAATCAGAGGTCCTTCTAGGTCTAGACTTTTAACCTGTTTTGTGCCATGACCATAATGATGGTTGTTTGAAACCTAGAATCCTTTCTCAGAATAATAATTTAAAATACATAAAGACTCAATGTAAAGCCATATAGAAATAAGTTGCAATCTTTCAAATGTGTCCATTTTTTCGATCTTGCATAAACTTTTCCTTTATTCACAGGCTTATAGGCATGTTTGCAATAAAAATAACCCTGTTTTATGTTACTTATTATTGACATATTACATTTTTATTTCATCTGCGTTGCTCACAAAGTGTCACAAAATTAAATTAGTCATGAATGTCTCATGGCTTGTTGTGTTGCAGGGAATTACTTGTTATGGCTCTTCTAGCCATGGTCTTTGTAACGGAGCCCTTGAAGGGGTGAGACTATCCAAATTAGGTGTACAGAACCCTAGTATGGGGATGGGTCATATTTGTCATCCCACTAAGCTTAAAATGAGCCCTCTGAGGGGCAGACAGGGGGATTTCCCTACCATCAAGAAAGAGAAGCCTAGATTGGAGTATGTCCTTGGACCTGAGATCACTGTGCTGAGGAGAAAGCAGGGACAGCAGGAGCAGAATCAAGAGACCAGCAGAAGAGAGAGGAGCAGGATTGCTAGCGTACAAAGCAAGAAAGCTGAGTCATTTGGGGCATGATGCTTGCTGATGGAGTGGGGAGCTCCTAGGTGCACAGTTGGTAGAACTAGAAGAGCTTTAGAACACTTGCCAAAGCAGGGTAGAGGTCAGGCTGAGAGGGCAAGGCCCAAAGAGAAACAGGTCTATGGGCATGGAAGATGGGAGGTTGTCCTGATGGAAGAATTGTATCCTGAGCAGTCTATAACCTGTTCGCTAACCAGAAGGCTGGTGGTTCAAACCCATGAGCCACTACTTGGAAGGAAGACTGGGCAATCTACCTCTGTAGAGATACCAAAATCCAAAATCCAAGGAGAGGTCATTATGAGTCAGAATCAACTTGATGACAGTGAGGTTTTTTTGGGATGGAGTTTCCTACCCTAATAAACCCCATAATTCATGAGTATTGTCTGTGAATTCTCTTTGGCTATTGCAAAGAAATTATGGAACCCAGCAGGGAAGTAGTGAATACTGTGTGTGTGTGGTGGAGAGGGGGATGGTTGGTGTCAGAACTTGGAAAAAGGTTAGAGTCAGACATCCTATCTGACTTCCACTTTATGGGATTTAGCTTTAGGCTGTTGATGTTGATCTTTCTTTCTCCCCCTTGTGAAGTTACAGAAGGTCAGAAGATGCAGTCATCTCTGCACCCATTTTTTTGCACTTGTGTGAAACAAACAACCTTTTGTTTAATTCCTTGAATTTGCTCATGGTGTTATTGATCCAAGTATGTTTAAAATAGTATTACTCAGGAGAGGAGGAAGATGGTGTTGTCCCTATATATAACCCACACGTTTGTTCCCTTGAGCAACATAATCCCTGAAAATCTAGGTAAAGCAGATAGAAATAATGGTACTGGAGTTATGAGCATCTAAGGAGAAGCAACATATCAGATTTAGTGAAGATGAAGAAAAAGAGCAGATTAAAGAACTGTGGAAAATAAACAAACCCACCTAGCCAGTGGAAACAGCGATGGAGAAGGAGAGGACTCGTTAGAAATATGAGCGGTTGGTGGAGAGAAAGGATGAAAAAAAAAAAAAATCATGAAACCCACAGAGGCACTGAGGACTCAGAATACCCACACCTGGAGTTTCTGGCTACGACCTTAGAAGCTGAGTGAGTAGATAATCTTACTGGGAAACAGATCAAGCCCCCCCCCCCTCTTGGCTTGGGGTGCCATGGTGTCAAGAAAGGAGTGCAGAAAGGAAGAAACTCCCTCTGAGTAGGCAGAGCCCCGGAGTGAGTTCACAGCAGTGGCCTGGGATTCAACTCTTACCCGACCCCTTTTTAGCACAGAGTGGACAGGGGTGCTGAGGTTTTGCAGATGCTCAATCCAAGCAGAAAATAGGTGGCCTGCACCCATTGGGGTCTCTGTTGATTTGACCTGTGGGTCTTTGACTGACAGTAGGACATCATCATTAGTAAATGGCTTAGGAAGACACGAACTACACTGCCTGCGGCAGAGCTGTCTGAACTATCTAGTCCAAATGCAGAAAACAGGGACTTCTTACTGGCACTTTTTTTTAATTTTCTTTTTCTTTTTTTCCTTTTCTCCCCTGCTTCATCCAATAAAGGAACACATTAAACCACCACCAGGCAACAGGAGTTATTACACTCCTCACCCAATGTTATTATTGTAGTTAGATGCCCTTGAGTTGTCTCTGACTCATAGTGATCCTATGCACAGCAGAAGGAAACACTGTCCAGTCCTGCACCAGCTCCACAATCCTTGAGCCCATCACCACAGACACTGTGTCAATCCATTTCATTGAGGGCCTTCCTGTCTTTTGTTGACCTTACAAAACATGACGTCCTTCTTCAGGGAATGATCCTTTCTTACAACATGACCAAAGTAGGTGAGACGAAGTCTGACAATTCTCACTTTCAAGGAGCATTCCAGCTGTACTTCTCCAGGACAGATCTGTTAGATCTTCTAGCAGTCCAGGGTGCTTTCATCGTTCTCCACCATCACCACAGCTCAAAAGCATCAATTTTTCTTCAGTCTTCCCTATTCATTGCTCAGCTCTCACATACATATGAGGCGATTGAAAATACCATGGTTTGTGTCAGGTACACCTTAGTCTTCAAGGAGATAGCTTTGCTTTTCAGCACTTGAAAAAGGTCCATTGCAGCCAATTTGTCTGGTGCTATATATATTGTCTGATGTCCTGACTGCTGCTTCCATTGGCGTCAATTGTAGAAGCAAGAAATGTGAAATCTTTGACAACTTCAATCTCCCCATTTATCGTGATACTGCTTATAGGTCCAGTTGTGAGGATTTCTGTTTTCTTTATATTGAGATGTAATCTATACTGCAGACTGTATTCTTCAATCTTCATCAGTAAGTGCTTCAAGTCATCCTCACTTTCAGCAACCAAAGTTATGTCTTCAGCTTATCACAGGTTTTTAATGATTCTTCCTCCAATCCTGATGCCATGTTCTTCTTCATATGGTCTACATTCTCAGATTATTTGCTCAGCAAACAGATTGAATAGGCATGGTAAAAGGACACAACCCTGACATACTCCCTTCTTGATTTTAAATCATGCAATGTCCCCTTGTTCTGTTCGAATGACAGTTCCTTGTCTACACACAGTTTCCTCATGAGTACAATTAAGTGTTCTGGAATTCCCATTTTTCTCAACATTACTCATAATTTGTCATGATCCACACAATCAAATGTTCTGCATAGTCAATAAAACGTAAGTTAACATCCGGTGGCTGGTATTCTTTGCTTTCAGCCAAGATCCATCTGACATCAGCAAGATATACCTCACTCTGCATCCTCTTCTAAATCCAGCTTGCATTTCTGGAATTTCTCTGTCAATATAATACTACAACTGTTTCTGAAGTATCTTCAGTAAGATCTTACTTACATGTGATATTAATGATATTATTTAATAATTTCCATATTCTGTGGGATCACTTTTCTTTGGAATGGGTACAAATATGGATCTCTTCCAGTCAGTTGGCCAGGTAGCTATCTTCCAAATCCCTTAGCATAACATAAGTGAGTGCCTCCAGTGGGACATTTGTTTGTTGAAACATCTCAGTGGGTATTCTGTCAATTCCTAGAGCCTTGTTCTTTGATAATTCTTCAGTGCAGCTTCAACTTCTTCTTTCAGTACCATTGGTTCCTGATCACATCCAGAAATGGATGAAGAAAGACCAGGTATTTTTGGTACAATGACTCTGTGTATTCCTTTCATCTTCTTTTGATGCTTCTTGCATCATTCAATATTTTGCCCATAGAATCTTTCAATGTTGTAACTTGAAGATTATTTCTTTTTCCTCAGTTTTTTCAGTTTGAGAAATGCTGTGCATTTTCTCCCATTTTGGTTATTCAACTCAAGGTCTTTGCACATTTTATTTTAGTAACTGGTCTTGTCTGCTTGAGCTGCTCTTTGAAACCTTTGAAATCAACTCTTTTATCTTGGCATTCCTTCCATTTGCTTTAGCTACTGTCCACTCAAGGACAAGTTTCAGAGTTTCTTCTGACATCTACTTTGGTCTATTCTTCCTTTCTCATATTTTTAATCACCTCTTATTTTCTTCATGCATGTTGTTCTTGAAGTCATACCACAATTGTTCTGGTTTTCAGTCATCAGTGTTCAATGCATCAAATGTACTTTTTATATGGTCTCTAAATTCAGAAGGGATATATTCAAGGTCATATTTTGGCTCTCTTAGACTTGTTTTAATTGCCTTCCACTTCAACTTGAACTTGCATATGAATAGTTGATGGTCTGTTCCACAATCAGCTCCTGGCCTGGCTTGGGCTAAAGATATGGAGCTTTTCCATCACCTCTTGTCACAGACGTAGTGAATATGATTCACATATGAAATGGACTTCACTCCATCTGGTGAAGGCCATGTGTATAGTTACTGTTTGTGTTGTTCAAAAAGGGATATATAATGAATAAGGAAGTCATTGGTCTTGCAAAATTCTATCATGCAGTCTCCAGCATGATTTCTGTCACCAAAGCCATTTTTTCCAACTACTGGTAATGTTTCTTTGTTTGCAACTTTTGCATTCCACTCACCAGTGATAATTAACACATCTTTATTTCATGTTCAGTCAATTTCAGATTGCAGATGTTGATAAAAAATCCTCAATTTCTTCATCTTTGGCTTTGGTGGTTGGTGCATAAATTTGAATAATAGTAGTATTAACTGATCTTCCTTGTAGGCATATGGATATTATCCCATCACTGACAGTATTGTACTTCAGGACAGATCTTGAAATATTCTTTTTGATTATGAATGTCACACCATTGCTCTTCAAATTGTCATTCTCAACACAGTA
>NW_006922559.1:420058-421181 GCF_000298275.1 Orycteropus afer afer
GAGTTGGACCCAACTCATAGTGACCCTTGGCTTTCCAAGGTAGTATCATTATAGAAGTAGTTTGTCCAACCTTCCTTCCAAGGAATGACTGGTGGGTTTGAACCACCAGTCTTCTGCTTAGCAGTCAAATGCCTTAGGCACTACACTACCAGAGGACCTGCAGTATGGATTACACCTCAATAAAAAGTAAAGACCATACGGGGTCTTTTAAGCCATTGAAAGGATGTGGGCTTATACTCAATATGTAATGAGGAGCCACTATAGAGTGTTGTGTAGAGGAAGGTCAACATCTGGCTTTTGTTTTATTGGTTAACTCAAATTATAGTGTTGAAAATAGGCTCTGGATAGCAAGGTTTGAAGTAGGTAGACTTTAAGCAAGGTTGGGTATATGTAAACAAAAATGTTTGCAACTGGTCTGATAAACAACTTCACAATGTATGGAGAAAGATTGAAGTTGTGAAGGACTTCATATTACTTGGTTGCACAATCAACCAATGGAACTAGCAGTCAAGATATCAGACAACATATTGCATTGGGCAAATCTGGTGTGAAAGGCCTCTTTCAAGTGATGAAGAGCAAAGATGTCTCCTCGAAGACGAAGGTGTGCCTAACACAAACCATGTTATTTTCAATTTCTTATGCATGTGAGAGCTGGACAATGAATAAGGAAGACTGAAGAAGAGTTGATCCTTTTGAGTTGCAGTGTTGGAGAAGCATGCTAAGAGTACCATGGTCTGCTAAAAGGACTAACAGATCTGTTCTTGAAGAAGTGCAGCTGGAATGCTCCTTGGAAGCAAGAATGGCCAGACTATGTCTGACCTACTTTGGTCATGTTGTCAAAAAATCATTCCCTGGAGAAGGATATCATGCTTGGTAAAGTGGAGGAACAAGGAAGAAAGGGAAGGCCCTCAGCAAGATGGGTTGACACAGTGACTGTAACAATGGGCTCAGGTATAGCAAGGATTGTGAGGCTGGTACAGGGCTGGGAAGTGTTTTATTCATAGCATAGGGTTGCTAGGAGTCAGAGATGACTCAATGGCACAGAACAACACAGAACACTATGAGTTGGAATTCAACCAAATGGGAATAGGCTCTTTTTTTCTTTCTTTTTCTTCTTCTTCTT
>NW_006922559.1:421281-426386 GCF_000298275.1 Orycteropus afer afer
CACACACACACACACACACACACAAAGATAATAACAGAATATTATGAAGAACTGTACTCCAATAGATTTAAGAACCTAGAAGAGAAGAAAAAGTTTCTAGAAACACAAGACCTACTTAAACTATCCCAGTTGGAGATAGAATACTTGAACAGACCCAAAACAAAGGAAGAGATTGAGCAGATCATAAAAAAATAAAAATGAAAATAATAAACTCCCACAAGAAAAAGTCCTGGCCCAGATATCTTCACTGAAGAATTTTGCCAAACATTCAGGAACAATTGACACCTATACTACTCAAACTATTCCAGAACATAGAAAAAGAGAATACTTCCAAATTGGTTTTATGAAGCAAGTGTAACACTGATACCAAATTCTGAGAAAGACATCTCTAAAAAGGTAAACTACAGACAACATCCCTCAAGAATACAGATGCAAAGATCTTCAACAAAATCCTGGCCAACACAATCTAATAACATATAAATTATTAATAATAATAATAATACATGATGAACAAGTGGGATTTATACCTGGCATGCAAGGATGGTATAACATGAGAAAAACAATCAATGTAATCCATGACATAAACAAAAAAAACCAAAACAACAATGTAATCTTAGTCAACACAGAAAAGGCATTTGATAAAATCTAACACTGATTCTTGTTCAGATCTCTCAGCAAAGTGAGGATGGAAGAGAAAATCCTCAATATAATAAAGGGCAAATATGCAAAGCCAACAGTCAACATTATTGTTAACAGGGAAAGACTCAAAGCATTCCTCTTTGGAACAGGAACCAGACAAGAATGCCCTCTATCACCACTTCTATTTAATATTGTATTGAAGTGCTAGGCAGGGCAATAAGCCAAGAAAGAGAAATAAAAGGCATCCAAATAGTCAAAGAGGAAGTAAATCTATCTCTATTTGCAGATGACATGATCCCATACGTAGAAAACCCAAGACTCTCAGCAAAAAATTACTGAAACTAATAGAAAAGTTCAGCAAAGTGGCAGGATACAAGGTCAACATACAAAAATCAGTTGGATTCCTCTACATCAAAAATGAGGTCTCTGAAAAGGAAATAAGGGAAACAATATTATTTACAATAACTACCACAAAGATAAAATATCTAGGAATAAATATGATCAGAGAGACAAAAAATGCACAAAGAAAACTATAAAACACTTCTACAAGAAACTACAAGGGATCTACAGAAATGGATGAACTTGCCTTGTTCATGGATAGGAACATTGAATATTGTGAAAATGTCAGTATTACCCAAAGAAATCTATACATTCAATACAATCTTGATCCAGTTACCATCAACATTTTTTTAAGGATATGGAAAAAGCAATTATCAATTTCATATGGAAAGAAAAGAGATCTCGGATAAACAAAATACTGCTGAAGAAGAAAAACAAAGTAGGAAGTCTCATACCCCTGGATCTCAAAATGTACTATACAGCCACAGTAGTTAAAACAGCATGGTATTAATACAATGCTAGACAGATAGACTAATGGAGCAGACTCAAAAACCCAGAAATAGACCCATCCAAGGACAGCTGATCTTTGAAAAAGGACCAAAACCCACTAAATAGTGGACATATAGCCTCTTTAACAAATGGTGCTGGGAAAATTGGATATCCAGTACAAAAAATGAAACAATACCCATACATCACCCCATATATAAAAAACCTCAAGTTGAATCAAAGATGTAAATGCAAAACCAAAAACTATCAAGTTCATCAAAGATAAAATAGTGGCAAATCTAGGGGCCCTAATTTATGACCTAAATAGACTATCAAGTATAAACCCAAATGCACAGGCAGTGGGAAAGAAGCTAGATGACTGGGACCTTTTGAAAATTAAATTCTTATGCACATCAGGAGACTTCTCTAAGTTTAAGGGTACAAAGAGAACCTACATATTGGGAGAAAATATTTGGCTATGACATATCTGACAAAGAACTTATCTCCAAAATGTATAGAAAGCTTCAAAACCTCATCACCAAAAAGACAAACACTCCAATTCAAAAATGGGCAAGGAGCATGGACAAACGCTTCACCAAAGATGATATACCGGCAGCCAACACACACATGAAGAAATGCTCTCAAACATTAGCCATTACAGAGATGCAAATATAAATAACAATGAGGTATCATCTCACCCTAGCAATAATAACAAACTTCAACAAGACAGAAAATAACAAATGCTGGCGAAGTTGGGAGAAATTGGAACTCTCATACACTGCTGGTAGGATTGCAAAACTGTACAACCATTGTGGAAAATGGTATGGCATTTCTTTAAAAAAGCTGAAAATAGAAATGCCATTTGATCCAACAATTTCATTACTAGGAATATAGCTGAAGAAGTTATGAGATACGACATGAACAGACATTTGTACACACGTGCTCATCACAACACAATTCACTATAGCAAAGAGATGGAAACAACCTAAATGCCCATCAACAGATGAATGTATAACCAAACTATGGTACATTCAAAGAAAATAATACTATGCTGCATTAAGGAATAATGAAGAATCCACAAATCACCTCATAACATGGATGAATTTGGAAGACATGTTGAGTGAAGGACAAATATAGTACAAGTCTATTATAAAAAGTCAAGGAAAAGGTTACGTAGGGAAGGAAACTCCCTTTGTAGGTTACCAAGGAGGGAAGAGTAGGGGAGGGAAAATTTCAGACTAGTTGGGGGTCACATGTTGATTTGGGTGAGGGGAGGGATGGTATGGAAATAGTCTGTGACCAGCATGATGACAATGGAGAAAGGAAGGACACTGAAACTTGTGTATAATATATAGACAACAGAGGCAAATAATATATGCACAATACTGCATGACCACTAACACCAAATACCAGGCTACAGATAAATGCACAGACAAGTGAGAAGATCAGATGGGGGTTGGGGACTAGGAATATACCCTAGACTAAGGATAGATTTAGCTGAAGATAATCTTACACATGCACTTGTGCTACAAAACTAGTCACACACATTACAGAAGCAACAGAAGACAGAGTTGGGGTAAGCTCTGAGAGACAACCACACACCTTGAGAGACAGAATCACTGAGCCTGCTGACTTGGGACCATAGTCTTGGTGGACACCAAACTCAATTGGTACAACATAGTACATAAAATCTTATTCCACAACATACTCTGGTGAGTAGCAACTGGGGTCTTAAATGCTTTTGAGTGGCCATCTAAGATGCAGCTATTGGTCTCCTCTCATCTGAAGCAAAGAAGAGTGAAGAAAAATCAAAGGCATCTGGAAACAATTAGTCCAAGGATATCATGGACCCTGAGACCTGAAGAACTAGATGGTGCCTGGCTACCAATGCCAACCACTAGGAAGTGATCAAACCTGGAGATTCTAGATAGAGTGGAAGGAAAAATGTGGAACAAAATCTAAAAACACAAAAATGACCAGAATTACTGGTCAGATAGAGTCTCGTGGAACCTCCAAGACTATGGCCCCAGGTTATCCTTCAGGCCTAGAATTTTACTCACTCGCATGGATTGGATCTCAGCCCAACAGTAGTAAGACCTACATGCAAAACACCTATCCCAAAGCGATGCACCCACCTACTCTAGGGAGATACATCCCTTAGAACAATCGGCCATGGAGTACCATAGAGACAGCACTCACATAGAGGAAGAGCTAGACAGACAGAAGTGCATAGTTAAGAAGGGCACAGGGAGGGTTTAGGTACAGGGACAGGAGGAGAGGAGAGATGGATATGGTCAGGGACGGTAATCAGGGTATGAAATCGTATGCATATGAACTGTTGAAAGTAAAACAAATTTTGCTCTAAATTTGTACCCAAAGCACAATAAAATTTTTAAACAAACAAATAAATAAAATAGTATTACTCATAGAAAATTTATTTAGAACATAGCTGTTTTTATACCTTCTCCCAAATATGTGCACATTATGGATCTAGAAACTGTTCATTATGCTGGGTATACAGTTCTGAATGAAATAAATAAAGAAGTGAATAAATAAATAAATAAAACTTCTATTGCACACCAAAAACCAAAACCAAACACACTGCCATCGAGTCATATCCAATTCATAGCGACCCTTCCTTGGGTTTCTGAGGCAGTATCTCTACGTAAGTAGATTGTCCAACCTTCCTTCCAAGGAGTGGTTGGTGGGTTTGAACTGCCAGACTTCTGGTTAGCAGTGTAATGCCTTAGGCACTATGCCACCAGAGCTCCTGTCTCACACACACACACAAACCAAAACAGTTGCTGTCAAGTCAATTCCAAATCATGGCGATCTCATATATTGCACAGCTCTACTCTCTGTTCCATAGGGTTTTCAAGACAATCGCTTTTTAGAAACATTTCTTTAGACTTCTGAGGTTCTTCTAGGTAGGTTTGAACTACTAAAATTTCAGTTAGTAGTTAAGCATTTGTGCTACCCAAGAAGGCCGTCAGTCCTAAATACAGTAGAATAAAGGAATGAGAGAATGAAGGAAAATAAAAAGATAAAAGGGAAGGAATAAAGGAAACAAGGAAGAAGGGGAAGTAAGAGGATCTATGTTTAAATAAGCAGAATACAGGGATCAGGAGTCGAAAGAAAGATAGCTTATCCTGAAAGGATTCAGAGAAAGTATCATTTGAGCAGTGAGGTGAATATATATGACATTAAAAAATATTGTATTATTTACAAAAATGAATTTGTTTGAGTGAAATAGAATTATGTTCAGATGCAAAGATCAAGTGCTCTGCCTTCTTGTATTAGACCAAAAAGAAAGGACTCTCTATGTCGGTCATTCCCAATGAGGGTAAAATTGAAGATATCCACTGGCAAATTTGAAGTGCTGACTATCCCCCTTGTTAATAATAATAATAATAGTTGTGCTTCTTTTTTTATTTCAAATTCAATACTTCTAATCAAGTTGCATCCTGATATACATCCACACCAAGTTAAATTGACTCAAACCTATTAATTATATAAAACATTCAAGAATCACACACACGAGAGGTGGGGGAAGATGGCGGACTAGGCAGAAGGATTGCACAGACCCTCTTCAACAAAGAAAAGGGAAACCAATTAACACAGACACAGAAGATAATCTTGGA
>NW_006922559.1:448435-455697 GCF_000298275.1 Orycteropus afer afer
ATTATCCATTAGCTGAGCCACATCATGTCCACCTGTGTCAATCTAAAGAACAGGATATGCTAGCAATACATTCCTATTGGATTATAGTTGCTGTCAAGTCAGAGGTAAATATTATAGAGTTGTCAGCCATATTTACATCTTTACAGGTATTTAAAATGAAACAGATAAGGAAAAATCCTAAAGCCGTTAGATAACATTAAAATAGTACACAGGTGCATAATATACATTAACTCATGTATCAATGGACATGTTTTCAGGACATGTAAGGAAAATTGGATGAGTAAATTCCTGTTCACCATAATAATAGGATTTGCTCACAGTGTAAAAATATAACTTTAAGGAAGTGATTTCCTTTCATTTTTACACCTGAACATATTTCCCATTAATATCAACATGTGGCTATCAAAGGAATGACACAGAAATGCAACAGTATTTTTAATTTAGTGGAGTAGTATAGTTACATAATATAAAATCAATATGCATTGGTTATTAAAACATTTTATTCAGGTTTGACGTTTATAGGATTTTGTTGGCATTCTTCTTCATTTATTTTATTTGGAGATCTGAATAATAATAATAATAATAATAATAATAATAATAATAATAATAAGATATTGTCATTGGACTGTTTCAAATTCACAGTGACCCTGTAGGTCAGAGTTGAACTGCTCCACAGGATTTCCAAGGCTTTGAGGAAGAAGACAGCAACATCTTTTTCCTGTGGAGCTGCAGGTGGGTTCAAATCACCAACCTTTAGATAGCAGCTGAGCTTTTAACCACTGCATTACCAGAATTCCTTTCAAACCTGTTGCTGTTGAGTTGATGCTAACTCATAGTGACCCTATAGGACAGACTGTTGTTGTTGTTGTTGTTGTTGTTATGTGCCATCAAGTCAGATCTGACTCATAGTGATCCCTCCTTGGGTTTCCGAGGCAGTATCACATTGGAAGTAGACTTCCCAACTTTCCTTCAGAGGAGTGACTGGTGGGTTTGAACCTCCAGCCCTCTGGTTAGCAGTCAAGTGTCTTAGGCACTACTCTACCAGAGCTCCTTAGGACAGACTAGTCCTATAGGGTTTCAAGTGCTATAAACGTTTACGAAAGTAGAGTGCCTCATCTTTCTTCCACAAAGTGATTCAACTCAAAACCAAACACTACCATTGAGTCATCGGTGACTCCTATCAGGTTTCCAAGACTGTAAATCTTTATGGAAGTAGATTGCCCCATCTTCCTTCCATGGAGTAGCTGGAAGATTTGAAACACTGAACTTCCGGGTAGCAGTCAAGTGCCTTATCCACTATGCCACCAGAGTTCTTTACAAAGTGACTAGAGGGTTACAACTGCCAACTTTTGATTAGCAGCTGAATGCTTTAGCCACTGCACCACCATAAAAGATTCACCATAATACAAACATCATGCAGCAAATAAAAGTTAATCAAAAGTATATTTATCTAAGTCTCTGACAATTCTGGGTAGCAAAAGTTAACCAGGATATAAAATATATGAAATTATAATACATACTATATTATTGTTTTATATACTAAGTAATTGCAAAATATATTGTATAATGAATAATTTCTGTCATTGAGTCCATTCCAACTCATGGAGACCCCATCTGTGTACGAACAGACCAGTACTCTATAAGATTTTCAATGACTGTGATCCTTCAGAAGTATAATGCAGGTTTTTCTTTCAAAGTGCCTCTGAGTGGATTTAAACCACCAACTTTTTGATTAATAGTCAAACACTTAACTGTTTGGCCACCCAGGGACTACTTAATTCATGATACAATATTATATAATTTTATTATATGCCAATATCTATTTATTTATCTATATATCTATCTGAAGTATCCTACCTTACAAAGGGAAAATATACCTTATTAAACATCATAGATATTTCACAAAAATCGAACATGTAGTATGTTCCCAGAAAAATCAATGTGTATGTAAAAAGCAGTTCATGAACAATATTATCTTATTATAATGCAAATAAAACTAGGTATTAATAAGAACAGTGTATGTTTAAAAGTACTTGGAAAAAATGAACAAATGAATAGCAATCTAATAAATAAATCTAAGGTCAGTGAAGAAATTAATTGCCATAAAAACTGTATAGAATACAATGAAAATGAGAGTACTACAGATCACGTTAATGGAATGAAGCCAAAGCCACACCTACAGGGAAATTTACAAATTTAAATTTGTAAACTTAAAATATTTTAAGGAAGGAATATTGGAAATACAAGAACCGAGTATTTAGCATGGAAATTCATGAACAGAGGAGAAGCCAATACGGCAGCTTTGTCAGATATATACAATGTTCCTGTACATCAAGGACCCAGGAAATGAAACAGATACAGGTGACAATCTTGGAACTTTGAGCAACAAAATAAAGGATGAAAAATTAGATCAAATACTGATTAGGAGAAAAAAACTGAATGAAAATAGTGAATGAAGAGAGAGAGATATGGATCAAAAGCATATGTACCCTGCCAGCTGGACTGATACAGCACAGCCATCTTGAGACAATGCCAGCAGTGTTCCTAAAGTATAGGAAGGAAACTTCACAGAACTCCAAAAGGAGAAAGAGAAACCATGTGGACATACCCAAGTAAAACAGGATGAACAGCACATGAACTGATGCTAAATAGAAACAGTACAGGAAAGAGGGTGAGTGCTTCAGAGATCTCAGCATCCAAAGAGCAGGGAAGGGATCCAGGACCCAGAACTAGAGTAACTTACCAGCAATTACCCCTGAAAATTAGGGTGGGTGGCATACATGGGATAATAGATCCATAGAATGTCAATAGGTGGGTCAGTCACCTGACTTGGACTCTGGGCAGCTCCTTCTTCTTCACATATGGTAGGGGCTAGGTTCTGATGACTGACTGCACCCAACAGGAAGTGCCCAGACACCCTTGCCTGGAGACTAGAGGAGCATGCTTCTCTTCCTATATCCTCTTGGTGATTAGTGACATGAAACCCCCATTTCTGACTCCCCAACTGCCAAAAATCATAATAAATCACTCCTTCCTTCAACCCACACAGTCCCATCTGCCACACCCTCTGCCAATGTGGCAAGCAATGGAGAAAGAGTTCTTGACCCTGTTCAACCTGCCTCTCAGCCACTGACCTGTCAGTCAGGCTGAGAGAGAATCTCCATGCTGTCTGATTGCCTGCTGCCTGCTACCCACTACCCCATCTAGTCCATGGAGGGAGTCCAACAGAACTCCTTGGAAGCTTGTTCCACCTCATGTCTGCTGATCCATCACCTCTGCATTCTCAAGCCAACCTCCCCAACCCTCATCTTCCAGCTTATCCAGAGGATAGAAGGTAGACCACTGCACTCTCTGATTGCCTGCCCTTGTTTATACAGATCTCTCATTCACTGCATGCCCACCTAGTGACTGACTGAACACTCCCATAACACCGGGCCAATGACAGATGGTGGGCAGCACATATTTAGCACACCCTCAGGCATCTCACATGCACAGGACACAGTGGCACAGGCTCACCCTCCTCACTTCTGTGCTACCCATCTGGAGAGAGGTGGTGAAAAATTCTGCTTCTCCAGACTGTAAATCATTGAATCATGTCTAATGTGTCCATACTGATATACCAAATCAAAACAAACTTTTAAAAAATCATGTGGTAGCTAAGATTGTGTGTCAGTTTGGCTGGGTCTGGTTGAGTGGCTGGGCAGCTGGACATAGTATTCCTCATGATGAGATTGGTCATCAGCTCCATGGTGGCCTCTACTGTGAGCAGCTGAGCTACCTTAGGAATGTAATCTGCTTCCTGTATATAAGGAGAAGCCTTGTGGAACAGTCTCTAACTTGTGGCATGCTTGAAACCTGCATGCAGCTGTGTCATTACTCAGCAACCTACCATGCTCTGCCAACCTTGGGACTTTTAATAGACTTCAACTAATGGCCTGCCATGTGGTTTGGTAACACTGGGACTGTGCCTTTTTACTTCTCAACCTTGTACCTGTCAGTCTCAGCAGCCAGTAGCTGCCTGAGTGAAGAAAACTTCTTGCTTCAGTGGGCCAGAAGGAGGAGGCAGAGCTGAAGGCCAAGGTTGAGGGGCTTTCACCCAGCACTTAGAGCCTGGCAATTTGAACTCGGACTTCAAGCCTTCAAACTGTAAGGGAAAAAATTCCCATTGGTTACAAACATCTCATTTGTGGTATCTTCTGTTAGAATGGCACTAGGTAACAGAACAAATCATAAACAAATAAAATAACACCTTTATACCTCAGCGATACTGCCTTGGAAACCCAAGGAGGGGTGGCTATGAGTCGGGGCTGACTCGACGGCACATAACAACAACAACAACAACAACAACAATACCTCAGCAACAGAAAGTATCAAATTATATAAAGAAACAGAACAAGATGGTTCAATCAAGTGAAAAGAACAAAGGGGTGGATAAACTTCCTGAGGAAAAAATGGTAGTGGAACTACTGATAAGGAATTCAAAATACTTATATACAGATGTTCAAGAAAAACAGACAAAACCAAGGCAAAATCAGGCAAAATACTAAAAGAATCCAGAAAAACAGTACAAGAACAAAATGATAATCTAAACTATTAGAAATTATACAAAATGTAACTAGTAATTTAGATTAATAATAAAATATAAATAATATATAAATCAATGGAAGAACATAGAAGTAGAATTGAAACAATGGAAGAAAGAATGAGCAAAATAAAGGGAAAATCCCCTCCTATTATTATTATTATTTATTTATTTTTTGAGGAACAATCAGGAAAAAAAGAATGAAGAAAACTAATGAGTTATATGTAGTTGTTGTTGTTATGTGCCATCGAGTCAGCCCTGACTCATTGTGACCCCTCCTTGGGTTTCTGAGGCAGTATCACTATGGAAGTACATTGCCTAACCTTCCTTCCAAGGAGTGGCTGGTGGGTTTGAACCACCAGCCTCTGGTTAGCAGTCAAATGCCTTAGACACTATGCTACCGGAGCTCCCAATGAGTTATATAGGACACTTTAAAAAGAAATGATCCATACATGATTGGAATTCCATAAAAGAAGGAGACAGAATAGTATAGAGTGAATTATTGGTGATTTGCTGGCAGAAAACTTGGCTAATACCATGCAAGATGAGAAGGTTTCCATCCAAGAAGCTCAATAATTCCCATATGCTACAGATCCCCCAAAAAAGTGACCAAGATATATCATAAACAAATGTCTCTAAGCCAATGACAAAAAAAAAAAAAAAAAAAAAGTTCTGAGAGCAGGTTGGGAAATATGAAATGTCCCCTACAAAGGGGAATCAATAAAACTAAGTTCTGATTTCTTTCAGAAACCATGTAGTCAAGAAGACAATGGGATGGCATCTATAAAATACTGAAATAAAGCAATTGTCAACCAAGAATTATACACATAGAAAAACTGTCTCTCATATATGATGGCAAAACTAGGACATGCCCAAATATATAGAAATCTAAGGAATTTGTAAAAATCAAATCAATCTTACAAGAAATATTACAGGGATTCCTTCAGACAGAGAACCAACAACATTAAACCTCTAATAAAAGCATATTACAGCATGATCCATATACCAAACCAGAAAAAGAATTGTAAAATGCAAAATAAAGCTACACAACTGAAAACAAGAAAACAGAGATTTCAATTTGTAAATGTAAAAAACTTCAAAGCAAGAATAGAGAACAAATGATGTACTTACTGAACTTCCATAGGGAGAGGAATTCAGGACAATATCAGTGAGTAACAGACAGTTTTAAACTTAGGATGATAAAGGTAAGTAATAGGGTAAGCACAAGGAAAATTAATAAAATGAAAAGAAAATACATAAACAAAAAGAAATCATCACAGAAAAGTAAAAGAAATAAACCATCAACATAACACAGAGAAAAATCATAAACAAATGACAACACTAAATTCAAACAGGTCAATAATAACACTTGGTGTAAATGATTTAAATAGGCTAAACAAGAGACAGAGAGTGACAGAATGGATGAAAAATCATGACCTGCAATATATTGCCTCATTGAGACACACCTTAAACTAAAGACATAAATTAGCAATTAAAGGATGGAAAAGCAATATATCATACAAGCAGTAACAAAAAAACAGCAAGAGTGGCAATATTAACCTTGAATAAAATAGATTTTGAATCAAAATCCATTATAAGCAAAACAGAAGAGCATTATATAGGATTAAAGCTCAACTCACCAAGAATACATAATCATAATAAGTATCTGTGCACCTAAATTAGAGCTCCAAAATAAATAAAACTAACTCTAACAGAATTGAAAAGAAAAATGCACAGTTCCATGATAATACTAAGACTGTAGTATACCAGTCTCAACAATGGACATAACAACTGGAAAAAAACACAACAAATATACAGAAGATATAGAAAACACTATCAATCTACTTGACCTCATAGATAAATACAGAACATCCCACCCAACAGCAGCATAGTACACATTCTTCTCCAAAACAAATGAATAATTATTTACAATAGATCATATTTTAGGCCAAAAAGTAAACCTCAATAATTCAAAAATATTAAAGTAATACATAGCTTCTTCTCTGATCAAAACATTATAAAACCAGATATCAATAAAAGGAGGAACAAATGGGAAAAAATCCAATACATGGGAAGAGAATAACACCTTGCTTAAACACTACTGCATAAAATAATATTTGAAAATCCTAGAATCAAATGAGAATGAAATCACAACTTATCAAAACTTTGGTGATATAACCAAATCTACACTCAGAGGAGAATTATAGCAACAAATGCACACATCAAAAAACAAGGAAGGGGCAAAATCAATAGTTTAACCATACAACTAAAGTAAATGTAAAAGAGCAACAAAAGAAACCTAATCACCAGAAGAAAAGAAATAACAAAGATTGTTGTTAATTGTTCTTATGTGCCATTGAGTCATCTCCAACTCACAGCGATCCTATGTCCAACAGAATGAACACTGCCCAGTCTTATGTCAGCCTCACAATCCTTACTATACCTGAACTCATTGCTGGAACTACTGTGTCAATCCATCTGTTTGAGGGCCTTCCCCTCTTTCATTGACCCTCCACTTTACCAAGCATGACATCCTTCTCCAAAGAATGGTCCCTTCTGAAAACATGACCAAAGTAGGTGAGATGAAGTCTGACCATTCTCGCTTCCAAGAAGCACTCTGGCTGCACTTCTTTCAGGATGGACTTATTAGTTCTTTTACCAGTCCACATTATTTTCAGTA
>NW_006922559.1:457268-457901 GCF_000298275.1 Orycteropus afer afer
TGTCTTTTGAATGATTTTTTGCTTTTTTCATGGATGATGTTCTTGATGTCATCCCACAATTCTGGTTTTAGGTCATTGGTGTTCAATACTTCAAATCTATTCTGTAGATGGTCTCTAAATTCAGGAGAGATATAATTAAGGTCATATTTTGGCTCTCATGGACTCCTTTTAATTGTCTTCAACTTCATGTTGAACTTGCATATGAGAGTTTGATGGTTGTTCTACAATCAGCTCCTGGCCTTGTTCTGGCAGAAGATATTGAGCTTTTCCATCTCTTCTTGCCACAGATGTAATCAATCTGATCCCTATGTATTCTATCTGGAGAAGTTCATGTGTATAGCAACCGTTTGTGTTGTTAATAACAAGTATTTGCAATGAACAAGTTATTGCTCTTGCAAAATTCTATCATGTGTTCTCCAGCATTGTTTCTATCACCAAGGCGATATTTTCAAACTACCAGTGATTCTTCTTTGTTTCTGACTGTGGTAGTTAAATTTATGTGTCAACTTGGCTAGGCCTTGTTGAGTGGCTGAGCAGATGGATGTAGTATTCCCCATGATGAGACTGGTAATCAACTCCATGCTGGAATCTACTGGGAGCAGCTGAGTAGCTTCCTTAGGGATTTGGTCTGCT
>NW_006922559.1:458726-459425 GCF_000298275.1 Orycteropus afer afer
TCTCCTTCAAATTGTCATTGTTGGCATGGCAGATCATATCATTGATTCAAAGTGGCCCAAACCAGTCCATTTCAGCTCACAAATGCCTAAGATATTGATCTTTATGTGTCCCATTTCATTTTTTGACAAATTCTAATTTTCCTAAATTCATACTTTGTACATTCCATGCTCTAATTATTAATGGATGTGTTTAGCTATTTCTTCTCATTTTGAGTCTTGACACATCCGCAAAAGGAGGTCCTGAAAGCTTTACTCCATCCACATCATTAAGGTCAGCTGTACTCTGTGGAGCCAGCTCTTCTCCAGTTGTATTTTGAGTGCCTTCTGACATGAAGGGCTCATCTTAAAGGACGATATCACATGATGTTTCAGGACTATTCATAAAGTTTTCCAGTAATATATTAGACAATGTTTCACTGCTATTAAGAATGTTTTTACTGGCCAATTCTTTAAGAAATGGATGGCCTCTGCTTTCTTCTGAGCTTGTCTTAGTCTGGAAGCTCTGCTGAAACTTGTCCACCACGGATAACCCTGCAGGCATTTGAAACGCCAGTGGCATAGCCACCAGCCTCACAGCAACACACAAGCCACCACACTATGACTAATTGACAGACAAATTTGTCTCCTCTAGCTGTTCTAAACTGCTCTGTTCATTTCTTGGTCTCTCCTGCCCTGCTTGCTTACCCTAAAAAAGATTAC
>NW_006922559.1:459525-462402 GCF_000298275.1 Orycteropus afer afer
AAAAAAAAAAAAGCAATACAAAGAATCAAAAAGACTTGAATTTGAGTGGATCAATAAAATTGACAAGCTACTGGCCAAATTGATAAAGGAAAAGACAGAGAAGATGCAAATAACCAAAATAAAAATGGGGTGGGTGATATTAAAGCATAACAAATTAAGATAAAATGGATCATAACAAAATATTATGAAACATTATATCCCAATAAATTGTAACACTTATAAGAAATGGGAAAATTTCTACAAACACACTACCTACCTAAAGTAAAACAAATTGAGGAACAATATTTGATAGACTAATAACAACAGAAGAAATTGAAGATAGACACACACACACACACACACACACACACAAAAAAAACACTCAACAACAACAAAAAAGTCCTAGTCCAGATGGCTTCACTGGAGAGATCTACTAAACATTCAGAGAAGAGTTGACTCCAATTCTAATCAAAGTATTCCAGTACATAGAAAAGGAAGGAATACTTCCTAAGTCATTCTATGAAGTCATCATAACCTTGAAACCAAAGCCAAGTAAAGATACCACTAAAAAATCAACTTGTATGCCAAGATCTCTCATGAATATAGACACAAAAAATCTCAAAATTATAGTCAATAGAATTCAACAGGTTGTGAGAAAAAATAATAATTCCATGATCTGGTTAGATTCTTATGAGGGATACAAGAATGGTTGGACATCAAAAAATCAGTCAATGTAATTGACCATATAAATAAAACAAAATATAAATAAAACATAAGAATAGAATTATATGATCATCTCATTCAATGCAGAATATGCATTTGATAAAATCCAACACCTTTTCTTGATAAAAACTCTCAGCTAAGAGTAGAAGGGAAATTCCTCAACATAATTCAAGGAATATATATGTGTATATATAATCTTCAGCCAACATTATTCCCAATGGAAAGAGACTGAAAGCATCCCTTTTGAGAATGGGCATGAGACAAGGATGCCCAGGATCACTACTCTCATTTAATGTTGTACTGAATGTCCTTGTTAGATAAATAAGGGAAGGGAGGAAAATATATGGCAAAAAATGGTTAAAAAAAAAAAAAGTAAAACTATCCCTATTCACTCATAACATAGAAAATCTAAGATACTCCACAAGAAAGTTACAGGAACTAATAGAAGTGCTCAGAAAAATGACAAGATACAAGATTAACATTAAAAAAATCAGATTCCTCTTCACCAATAAAGAGAATTCCAAAAAGGAAATCAGGAAAATAATGTTATTTACAATAGCCCCAACAGGTTAAAATATTTAGGAATATTTAGGAATAAAGCTAACTAGGGATGTAAAATATGTATTGGAAAAAAACAAAAAACAAAAAACCTCCTACAAGAACCCAAAAGAAACTTAAATGGAAAAATTTGCCATGCTCATGGATAGGAAGATTTAACACTGAAAATGTCAGTATTTTCAAAGTAATCTATAGACACAAGGCAATCTCAATTCAAATTCCAATAATGTTTTTTAACAAGACGACAAAACTAATCACAAACACTTTACGGAAAATAAAGAGGCCCCAAATAAGTGTAACATTACTGAAGAAGAAGAACAAAGTAGGAGACCTCACACTTACCAATCTCAGAAGCTATTAAAAAGCCATGGTCATAATAACAGCCTTGTACTGGTACAAAAAGAGGCACATTGACCAAAGGAACATAATTGGCTACACAGAAGTAAATACATACAACTATGGACAGGTATGGATGCATTGCATTGAGCAAATCTAATGCAAGATACCTTGTTAAAGTCTTAAAAAGCAAAGATGTCACTTTGGGGATGAAGGTGTGCCTGAACCAAGGCAATGCATTTTCAATTTCTTCACATGGATGAGGAAGATGGACAATGAATAAAGAAGACTGAAGAACAACCGATGCCTTTTAATTTTGGAGTTGGTAAATAATAATGAATATACCATGGACTGTTGGAAGAATGGACAAATTTGTCTTGGAAGATGTACAGCCAAATGCTCCTTGCAAGTGAAGATGGTGAGACTTCATCTCATGTACTTTGGACATGATTTTGGGAGGGACCAGTCCCTGGAGAAGGATGTCATGCTTGGTAGAGTGTCAATGAAAAAGATGAAGACCCTCAACAAGGTAGTTTGACACAGTGGCTGCCACAATGAAAAATGTAGGAACAATTTTGAGGGTGGCAAAGGACAGGTAGTGTTTCCTTCTGTTGTGCATAGGGTACATAGGGTTAATATGAGTCAGAAAAAAAAACCAATGGCTCCTAACTACAACAGCATTATGCCTGTTTTTTCTACCATAATCTTTATAGTTTTACGTTTTACACTTATATCTTTCATGAATTTTGAGTTAGCTGTTGTGTATGGTATGAGGTATGGATCTTGTTTCATCTTTCTGCAAATGGATATCTAGTTTTACCAGCACCATTCATTAAAGAGACTTCCTCTTCCCCATTTAACAGATTATTGAAGATCAGCTATCAAAAGGTAGATGGATTTATTTCTGGCTTCTCACTTCTGTTCCATATGTCTTTTTTTGTACCAGAACCAGGCTGTGTAGTAAGTTCCGAGATTGGGGAATGTCAGGCCTGCTACCTTGTGCCACTTACTCAATAATGCTTTCCCTTATCCAGGCTTATTTCCTTTCCATGTTCAGTTGCTGATTGTTTTCCCCATCTCATTAAAGAGTGGATCAGTATTTAATTATATGTCTAGATCACTTTGGGTGGTATTGGCATTTTCACAATGTTAACTCTTCTTATCCATGAGCATAGTATATGCTTCCATTTCAGAAGGTTTCTTGAAGGAGAGTCCCCCCCCCCCAGTTTTCTTTGAATAAGTCTTTTACATCCGTATTTCTTTTGTTAGGTGCCATTGAGT
>NW_006922559.1:465294-466712 GCF_000298275.1 Orycteropus afer afer
GTCATTCGCCTTGCAAAATTCTATCACATGATCTCCAGCATTATTTCTGTCACCAAGGCCAAATTTTCCAGCTACCAGCAATTCTTTGTTTCCAACTTTTGCATTTCAGTCCCCAGTGATAATTAACACATCTTGGTTACATGTTAATTCAATTCCAGACTGCATAAGTTGATAAAAATCTTTAATTTCATCATCTTTGGTTTTGATGGTTGGTACATAAATTTGAATAATAGTGGTATTAACTGGTCTTACTTGTAGGCATATGGATATTATCCTATCACTGACAACATTGTACTTCAGGAAAGATCTTGAAACATCCTTTGCAATGATGAATGCCATGCCATTCATCTTCAAATTTTCATTCTCAGCATGGTAGGTCATATGTTTGTGTGATTCAAAATGGACAAAACCAGTTGATTTCAGCTCGCTAATGCTTAGGATATAGATCTATCAATCTTTATGTGTTCCATTTCATTTTTGACAATCCAATTTTCCTATATTCATACTTCTTACATACAATGTTCTGATAATTAATGGATGTTTGTAGCTGTTTCTCCTCAATTTGAGTCATGCCACATCAGCAAATTGAGGTCCTGAAAGCTTTACTTTATCCAAATTATTAAGGTTGGTTCTACTCTGATGAGGCAGCTCTTACAAAGTCCTGTTTTGAGTGCCTCCCAACTCAAGGAGTTCATCTTCTCACAGTGTGTCAGATAATGTTTCTAGACTATTCATAAACTTTACCAGTAATGTATCAGACAGTGTTTCTCTGCTATTCATAAAGTTTTACCTGGCCAAATTTTGAGAAGTTATGGCCTCTTCCTTCTTCCTAGTCTTCCCCAGTCTGTAAGCTGTGTTGAAACCTGTGTACCATGTGTAACCTTGTTGGCATTTGAAACACTGGTGGCACAGCTAATGCCTCACAGCAATGCACAGCCACCATAGTATGAAAAATTGACAGACAAATTAATCTCCCTTAGCTTATTGAAACCTCTCCGCCCTCCCTTTACATGGATCCCACATGGATCTTGCCATTTTGTCATCCCCAGTGTTCCCTCCCTTTCCTGCCTCTGGGGTGGGGTCTGTCTCTTTACATCCCTAGTTAGATATACTCCTAAGTATTTTATCCTGTGGGTGCTACTGTAAATGATATTGTTATTCTGATTCCTTTTAGGAATCTTCTTTGTTAGTGTAGAGGAATCCAACTGATTTTTATATGTTGATTTTGTATCCTATCAATTTACTGAGTGTTTCCATTAATTCCCATAACTTTCTTGTGAAATATCTTGTATTTTCTATATCAAAGCAAAACAAACAAACAAACAAAAATCCCTCAATACCATTGAGTTGGTTCCAACTCATAGTGACCCTCATTGGGTTTCCAAGGTTGTAAATCTTATGAAAGTGTGTTGCCCCAT
>NW_006922559.1:468869-470196 GCF_000298275.1 Orycteropus afer afer
GTATCACTACAGAAGTAGATTGCTCAACCTTCCTTCCGGTGTATATACTCCCTTAATTATGCTGAGGAATCCCTTTCTATTCCTATTTTGCTGAGAGTTTCTGTCAGGAAAAGCTGTTGGGTTTTATCAAATGGATTTTCTCCATTAAATGAGATGATCATATGATTCTATTCCTTTGTTTACTTCTAGTTGATTATGTTGATTGATTTTCTAATGTTGAACAATCTTTGAAACCCTGGTATGAAGTTCACCTGGTTGTGTTGCATTATTTTTTTGACATACTGTTGAATCGTATTGCCTAGAATTTTGTTGAGAATTTTTGCATGCATATTCATGAGGGATATTGTATAATTTCATTTTTAAATTGTAGGTTTGACTGGCTTTCATATCATGATTATGTTGTATTTATAGAATGATTCAGGACGTATACTTTCCCTTTCTATCTTGTGGAATACTTTGAGTAGAGTAGGTGTCAAACTTTTCTGAATATTTGGTAGGATTCTCCAGTGATGGTGTCTGGGTTGCATTTTTTTTTGTTGTTGTTGTTGGGAATTTTTTTAATGATCTCTCAATTTGTTCTTTTGTTATGTGTCTCTTAAAGTTTCCTACCTCAGTTTGTGCAGTTTGTGCTAATTTATGGAGGTAGTGTGTTTCTAGGAATATGTCCATTTCTTTTAAGTTCTCAAATTGGTTTGAGTACACGTTTTTATAATGTTCAATTGTGTTCCTTGTTATCTTTTTGGCCTCTGTGATAATATCACCCATCTCATTTCTTATTTTGTTTATTTGTATATTTTCTCTCTTTCCTTTGCTTACTTGGCCAGTGGTTTGTCAATTTTATTTATCCTTTCAAAGAATCAACTTCTATTCTATAGTTTTATCTTTTTCATTTGTTTCTGCTGTAATCTTTATTCCACCACTTGTCTGTCAATCTGTCATACTGTGGTGGCTTGTAAATTGTTATGATGCTAAAAGCTATGCCACCAGTATTTCATATACCAGTCGGGTCACCCACAGTGCACAAGTTTCAGTGTAGCTTCCAAATAAAGAGAGATTGGTAAGAAGGACTGGGCCATTCATTTCTGAAGAATATTAGTTTGAAGACTAAGTTTTCATTAACCTCAACTATGGTGTTTGCAATAGTTTCACATGTGTGTGAAAGCAGGACAATGACTAAGGAAGGCTGAAGAAGAATTGATGTATTTGAATTGTGGTGTTGGCAGAGAATTCTGAAAATATTATGGAATGCTGGAAGAACAAGCAAATCTGTCCTGGAGGAAGTGCAGTCAGAATGCTCCTTAGAAGCAAGAAAGGCCAGATTTTGTCT
>NW_006922559.1:471621-472578 GCF_000298275.1 Orycteropus afer afer
TTTTTCTCATTTTTATTTTGGTGAGTCAGTCTATTAACTTTCTTTGTGATTTTTAGACAGGTATATAAACTTTCAGATTTACTTACCTTAAGCTTAAAGCAGACTCTTATTTTATTTTTTTTATATTGCCTTGACTTCCTTTCCATATAGAAGTTCTACACCATTTCTTCCTCTTTTTTATTTTTAAGTTGTCAGCACTTATAAATTGATGTCTCTGGTTTCCTGGTTTCAGTTTTGTGGCTTTAGTTTACTTTTGAGATTTCTTTCTGGTTTGGTATCTGAGTGATGCTGTTGCGTGTCTTGATCTTAATCTGCTGTTTGATGTTGATGTTTTGTCTGAAAGACTGTTATGTACAAATTGCCTTAATCCATGCTTATCTGGAAATGTCCTCATTTCACCATCATACTTGAGAGACAGTTTTGCTGGATATATGATTCTTGGTTGGCAATTATTTTCTTTCAGGGTTTTACACATGTCATCTCATTGTCTTCTTGCCTGCATGGATTCTGCTGAGAAATCAGAGTTTAGTCATATTCATTCCCCTTTATATGTGGTATTTCTTTTTTCTTCAGCTGCTCTCAGATTCTTTCTTTGTCTTTGGTTTTGGAAAGTGTGATTATGACTTGCATTGGTGAGTTTCTTTTGGCATTCAATTCTGGTAGGGTTCTTTGAACTTCTTGGATGGAAACCTTCATGTCATTCAGATATAGGTAAGTTTTCTGCCAGCAAATCATCAATAATTCTATCTGTGCATTTTTGGCCCCTCTTCTTCTGGACTTCCACTCACACATAGATTATTCCCCTTATAGTGTCCCACATAATTCATACTTTCTTGAAATGTTTCCTTCATTCTTTTTTTTTTCTTTTTTCAGATTCTTCTTCAAAGAAACTAGTATCAAGAGACTTGCCCTCTATTTTGCTGACACTAACTTCTATTAATTCAATTTTTCTATGTT
>NW_006922559.1:473378-475938 GCF_000298275.1 Orycteropus afer afer
GTAAGATGTCTGACATTGCAGCAGGGCAGAGGTTGAATGAAGGTACTAGGAACTCCTGCTGGTCATTACATGGAGGTGCAGGTGGCATTAATTGGCATGTGTCAAGTGTTGCTTCTGAGGTGATGTGCCTGGGTGTCCAGATATTGGATGTGGGTGCAAGGCACAGTCTTACCAGTCACGAGGTTATGGGCTCTGTTGCTGTTTATCACTAGTTGTCAGGTTATTGAGATGAGGGTATACAGGTATATTGAATTTGTATGGGGCTACAGAAAAGCTCACAAAGAAGTTGCCAGGGCAGATTGAGGTGGACAGGACTTGTGCCTCCACTTGCTGGGAAAGTAGCATGAAAATATGTCACACTAACTGAGGGGGCAGAGTCATGATGAGAGAATGAGTGAGACAGGGGCATGCCTCCAGTTGCTGGTTAAAGCAGCAGTGCATCATGGATCACCTCTCAGACAAGGCAGGTATACTGCCAGTCACCAACCTGGTAACCTAGGAGTGCATGTAGCTAGACAGTGGAGCAAGGGAACAGTGCCAAGGAGTAGTGTGACATCACCCAAGAAACGTTGTTGTTAGGTGCCATCAAGTTGGTTGGGACTTATAGAAACCTCAGGCACAACACAATGAAACACTGCCCAGTCCTCCACCATCCTCACAATCATTGCTTTGCTTGAGCCTATTGTTGTAGTCACCATGTCAATCCATCTTATTAAAGGTCTTCCTATTTTTCACTGACCCTCTACTTTACCAAATGTGATATCCTTCTCCAAGCAATAGGACCTCCTAAAAACATGACCAAATTATGAGAGGCAAAGTCTCACCATATTCTCTTCTAAGAAGCATTTTGGCTGTACTTCATTCATGACAGATTTAGTTGTTCTTCTGGCAGTCCATGGTATATTCAATATTTTCACCATCATCATAATTCAAATGCATCAATTCCTCTTCAGTCCTCCTTATCCGTTATCTAGCTTTCACATGCATATGAGGTAATTGAAAATAGACTTGGGTCAGGTACACCTTAGTCTTAAAACCGACATCTTTGTTCTTTAACACTTCAAAGAAGACTTTTGCAGCAGATTTGCCCAATGCAACATGTCATTTGGTATTTGATTGTTATTTCCATAGATATTGATTATGGATCCAAATAAACTGAAACCCTTTACAACTTCCATATTTTCTGTGCTTATCTTGATGCTGCTTATTACATCACTTGTGAAGATTTCTGTTTTCTTTATGTTGAGGTGTATTCCATGGTGAAGGTATAATTTTTGGCATTCTTCAGTAAATTCTTCATTTACTTTACTTTAAGCAAGCAATGTTGTGTCATCTGCATATTGCAGGTTTTCAATGAGTCTCCCTTCAAATCTAATGCCACATTCTTCTTCATATATTCCAGTTTCTTGGACTATTGTCTGTGCATAGAGGTTGAATAACTATTGTGAGAAAATACAACCCTGACACACACTTACCTAATTTTAAACCATGAAGTATGCCCTTATTCTGTTCAAATGACTGCATCTTGATCTATGCACAGGTCATTCATGAGGAGAATTAAGTGTTCTGAAATTTCCATTCTTCACAATGCTATCCATAATTTGTTATGACCCACACAGTTGAATGCCTTTTCATAGTTAATAAAACACAGGTAAATATCTTTCTGGTATTATCTGATTTTACTCAAGATCCCTCTGACGTTAGCACTGATATCTCTCATTTTACATTGTCTTCTGAATCTGGCTTGAATTTCTGGCATTTCACTGTCTATGTACTACTGCAACTGTTTTTGAATTATCTTCAGCAAAATTTACTTACTTTTGATATTAATAACATTGTTCAATAATTTTGCATTCTACTGGATCATCTTTCTTTGGGATGGGCATAAATATGAATCTCTTCCTGTTGTATGGCCAGGTACCTTTCTTCCAAATTTCTTGGCAAAGATAAGTCAGCACTTCCAATGTTGCATGCATTTGTTGAAATAACTCCATTGACATTCCATCAGTTTCTAGAGCTTTGTTTTTGATCAATGCTTTCAGTGTAGCTTGGACTTCTTTCTTCATTTTCACTAGATCTTGATCATATGGTACCTCTTGAAATGGTTGATTGTAAACCAATTCTTTTTAGCACAGTGACTGTGTATTCCTTCCATCTTCCTTTGATGCCTTCTGCACTGTTAAATATTTTGCCTATAGAATCCCTCAATATTGCAACTAGAGGCTTGATTTATTTCCAGTTATTTCAGCTTGAGAAATGCCAAATGTGTTCTTCCTTTTATTTTTCTAACTCCAGTTCTTCACACATTTAATTATAATACTTTATTTTGTCTTCTCAAGTTATCCTTTGAAATCTTCTACTCAGCTGTCTTACTTCAGTATTTCTTCTATTTGCTTTAGCTACTCACCATTAAGGAAAGTGTGAAAATGGAGAGAAAAATCCAGAAGGACCAGGACAGAGTGAGTAAGCAGCAGCAGGGATCAAGTAAGGCAAGGGACCCAGGCCACACCTGCCCCAAGTGGCAGGAAATGGGGGAAAGGAGAGAAAAACACAGGGGGAC
>NW_006922559.1:479823-484994 GCF_000298275.1 Orycteropus afer afer
TTGTATCCTTTCACCATACTTATTAAAGCTATATGCTGAGCAAATAATCAGAGAAGCTGGACTATATGAAGAAGAATGTGGCATCAAGTTTGGAGAAAGAACAATTAACAACCCACAATATACTGTTGACATATCTTTGCTTGCTAAAAGTGAGAATGGCTTGAGGCACTTACTGATGAAAATTGAAAATACAGTCTGCAGTATAGATTACATCTCAATGTAAAGAAAACAACAATCCTCACAACTGGACCTATATCAGCATCACAATAAATGGAGAAAAGATTGAAATTGTCAAAGACTTCACATTTCTTAGTTCTACAATTGATGTCGATGGACGCAGCCATCAGGCCATCAGACAACGTATAGCACTGGACAAATCAGCTGCAAAGGACCTCTTTCAAGTGCTGAGGATCAAGGATGTCTCTTTGAGGACTAAGTTGTACCTGACACAAGCCACGATATTTTCAATCACCTCAAATGCATGTGAGAGTTGGACAATGAATAAGGAAGACTGAAGAAGGGTGGATACTTTTGAGTTGTGGTGATGGCAAAGAATGATGAAAATATCGTGGACTGCTAAAAGATCTAACAGATCTGTCCTGGAAGAAATGCAGCTGGAAGGCTCCTTAGAAGTGAAAATGGCAAGACTTTGTCTCACCTACTTTAGTCATGTTATCAGATGGGACAATTACCTGGAGAAGGATGTCTTGCTTAGTAAGGTGGAGGTTGGATGAAGGAGGGGAAGGCCTTCAACGAGATGGATTGACACAGAGGCTGCAGCCATGGGCTCAAGCATAGCAAGGATCATGGAGATGGCATGGGATCAGTCAGTGTTTCATGCTGCTGTGCATAGGGTCACTATGAGTTGGACACGACTCAATGTCACTTAACAACAACAACAACTCACCATTAAACAGCTTGTTTCAGAGTCTGTCTGACATCCATTTTTGTGTTTTCTTTCTTTTCTTTTTAGTGACCTTTTACTTTATTCAGATATCATGTCCTTGATGTCTTCCCATAATTCATCTGGTGTTCAGTCTTTCATATTCAGTGCCTCAAATCTATTCTTAAAGATGGTGTCTGAATTCAGGTAGGATATACTAAAGATGATAGTTAGATTCTTGTGGTCTTGCAACAATTTTCTTCAGCTTCAACTTGAACTTCTATGTGAACAATAGTGGTCTGTTCCACAATCAGTTCCTAGCTTTTTTCTGACTATTAATATTGAGTGTCTCCATTGCATTTTCCATAGATGTCATAGATTTGATTGCTGTGTATTCCATCTGGTGATGTCCACATGTATAGTCACCATTATGTTTTGTTTTGTTTTTAAGTGATATTTACAATGAATAAGACATTGGTCTTGCAAAATCTTATCATGCAATCTCTGTTGTCATTCTTATCACCAAGATTATATTTTCCAACTATCCATCCTCTTCTTTTTTTCCAGCTTTTGCATTTCAATCACCAGTAATTTTCAATGCATCATGATTTCATGTTTGATCTACTTCAGACTGCAGAAGTTGGTAAAATTCTTCAATTTCTTCCTCTTTGCTTTTGCCATTGGTGCTTAAATTTAAATAACAGTAGTATTAACTTATAGGCATACAGTTGTTATCCTATCACTGACAGTATAGTACTTCAGTGTAGATCTTGAAATGTTCTTTTTGTCTATGAATATGACATCGTTAATCTTTAATTTGTTATTCCCAGCACAGTAGACCATATGATTGCCTCATTCAAAATGGCCTATACCAATCCATTTCATCTCACCATTAAGTAAGATATTGCTCCTTATGTGTTCCAATTCATTTATGACAGTTTGCAAATTTCCCAGATTCATACTTTGTACATTCCACATTCCAATTATTTGTGTTTGTTTACAACTGTTTCTTCTTATTTGGATTCATGGCACTTCATCAGCCAATGAGGCTCCTCAATGTTTTGCTCCAGTCAACTCATTAAGGTTAACTCTATTTAGGGAGGCAGTTCTCCAGTGTGTTTGAGTGCCTTACAACCTGAGGGGCTTATTTTCCAGTAGTTTATCAGACAATGGTCCACTGATATTTATATAGTTTGTAGTGGCCATGTTTTTTCAGAGGTAGACAGCCATGTTCTTTTCCTAAGTTTATCTTAGCCTGGAAACTCCACTGATATTTGCCTACCATGAATGACTCTGCTAGTATTTAAAATACCTGTGGCATAGCTTCCAGCATGATAGCAACATACAAGCCACCACAGTATAACAAAATGACAGATGAGTGGTGGCAACTGGGATGTGTGCCACAATCACCTTGACAACAGGTGCCCAACACATAATCTGTGAGACTGTGCATCCTTAGCTACTGGGGGAACAGGGCATTAGTGGCTTTGCACATACACTACCAATCACCCAATCAGGTGGAGGCATATGATAAGTGATCCACAAAAGGGTATGCCACCAGCTGCTAGGGGAATAGACAGTTGAGGTGTCATAGTGAGAGTGGTCTGGGCTTGCATCCCACTGGTCAATTGTCTGATAGTATGGGGACTTGCATGTCAGACTGTTTAGTGGGGCAGGCGGGGTAGGGAGATTACTACTGGTCACCAGGTGGTAGGGTGGGAAGATCACACTTCTGGTCAACAGGAGAATGGGTAGCAAAAGAGAGAACTCATATTCCTCTGGTGCTTGTCACAAGCATTGGCACCCTTGCACTCCCAGGCAAGTGCATCTGGCTGTCAGGTCCCTGTCCTGACCCAGTGAGAGGCAGGAGGTTGGTGTGGAGTCCAGTATATCAAGTCACCACTCCACCGACCTCCCCTTCATGTTGGTCTTCAAGGCAAACATCTAGGGACCATGATGGTGAGTCGTTCTATCCCTATTTACTGGCCTCCTTCCTACTCTGTAGTCACTTCATTTCCTAGAAATTTTGCCCACCTTTCTGTACTTTCTGTCCTCAAACAGAGTTCATGTTTTGCTCACCTTGCATTACTTCATATTTGTCTACACTGTGCCTCTGTCCTGTTTTGGATTCTGTTAATTGGCCTTCCTGTGCTCCTCACCTGGGAATGCTGTTTCCTTTGTCTCAAGATGGCCACACTGTGCCAGACTGGCTTACAGGGCATCTCTGCTCTGTATTCCTCTTCATTCATGCTTTTCTTTCAGTTTCTTTTTCCAATGAGTGTTTGGTGTCATTCTTTATCCTTTCATTTGAAGTTCAGGGTCCCAGGATTATCATCTGTATCTATTTACTTGGTTTCTCAGGTCTTTGTTGTAGAGGGATGATGTGATGTGTCTGACTAAGTCGCCATTTTAAAATGCACCCTCACCATGCTGTTTTTAATACAAAAGTCACCATAAACCAAAAACTGGGAAATATAAATGACATGGAGAGTAAAAAATCATACTGATTATCAAAATTAAGTTAAGAGACATGAAAAACATATAAAACCAAATAGCAACTATAAAACTTTTTAAAAAATAAACTATTTTCTAAAAATGATGTCAGAAAAAAATTATTCAGATAACTCTACGGGCAAATTATATCAATATCAATATTATGTTATTTAAATTCTTTAAGAAAGTAGAAAATACTTTATAAATTCAACAAAAGTTTGATAAGTGAATCTCCAAAGATGGAACACAAAAGTTCATCATATAGCAACTATGTTTAGGATTAAAGATTTTAAGATCATCAAAAAAACACTACCAATGTGTAACTAGTAATATATTATAAAAATCATATTCCAAGAAGAATGGACTGTGTCAAAAACTTCAAGGGTAGTTGTTCATGTTACTATATTAGTTAAATGAGTATAGTGAATGCATATCTCCTCCTACCATTGAGTGTTCTGTTCTGTTTTACATAGGGTTGTTATGACTCAGAGCCAGCTCAATGGCATCTGACAACAAGAAATCAGGTAATATGAGCTTAAAAGTAAAGTAAATAAATAAATAAATAAATAAATAAAAATAAAGAGCCCTGGTGGCATAATACCTAAGGCATTTGACAGCTAGCCAAAAGGCTGACAGTTCAAACCCACCAGCCACTCCTCAGAAGGAAGATTGGGCAATCTACTTCAGTAGAGATACCGCCTCAGAAGCCCAAAGAGGAGTTGCTATGGGTCAAAATCGACTTGACTGTAGTGAGTTTCCTTTTTAGTTTTGTTTTGTTTTGAAGTGTTAAAGTATATCCACGCCTGATTTGTGATTTGAATACTGAATCCACACAATATTTACAACCTTCCAATCATCTACCTTTCCAAGATATTTTCATCTTTTAAATTTCCTGTCTTCTATTTTAATGACCAGTCTTTACTTTTTCCTTCCCCTAATACCTCACAGTCTTTGTTAGAATGTGACCTTACTTCTCAGGGTTTTCCTTTAACATCCTTTCCATCATATCTAAGATAGAGCCTGGCCTTTTCTGGAGGATTATCTTTTCTCTCTTAAAGTAGTAAGTGTTCTTTTTACATCCTTGAAGAAAAACTCTCAAACTTTGTATTTAGTGACCTACTATTACCATCACATTTCTTCTGATCTTTATGCCTTCCCTATTATAAAATAAAACACCACCACTTTACTTTTGTTATTATGTGCTGTCGAGTCATCTCTGACTCATAGCAACCCCTTCTTGAGTTTCTGAGGCAGTATCTACTATGGAACCAGATTGTCCAATCTTCCTTCTGAGGAGTGGCTGGTGGGTTTGAACCACCAACATTCTGGTTAGCAGTCAAGTGCCTTAAGTATTATGCCATCAGAGCTCTTTATTTATTTTATTTTTTACTTTATTTTTAAGCTCATATCACCTGACTTTTTGTTGTTGTTAGATGCCATCTAGCAGTCTCTGACTCATAACAACCCTATGTAAAATGGAACAAAACACTTCCTGGTCCTGCACCAGCCTCACAATACTTACTATACCTGAGCCCAACACTTCAGCCACTGTGTCAATCCATCATGCTGAGGGTCTTCTTCTTTTTTTGCTGACACTCCACGTTACCAAACATGATATCCTTTTCAATGGAATAATTGTACTTTCTGACAACATGACCAAACTAGGCGACATGAAGTCTGGTCACTCTCACTTCCAAGGATGAATCCAGCTGCACTTCTTCCAAGAAAGATTTGTTAGTTCTTCTGGCAGTCCATGGTAGTTTCAATGTTCTTCACCAGCATCACAACTCAAAAG
>NW_006922559.1:487659-488160 GCF_000298275.1 Orycteropus afer afer
GTCTACATATAGTCTCAGATTATTTGCTCTGCATAGAAATTGAATAAGTATGGTGAAATGGTACAACACTGATGCACTCCCTTCCTGATTTTTAACCATGAAGTATCCCGTTTTTCTCTTTGAATGATAGCCTCCTGGTCTATGTACAGGTTTTTCACGTTTGTAGGCTGGCTAACTCATCCTATACTCTTCTTCCTTGCTGCCATCCACAAACATCTGAACCTATCCTCTAACACAACTAAAGATATTATTCCATCATTCATTCTCTTTCTTTGCATTCAAAGTCTCACTACCATCCAGAATGATATTAATGCTACATACACAAAAGGTAGATTAATGACTGACCATTGCCAACAACTTTAGCCAACCACTCTCATTCAACTAACTGGGCTTTTTCCTCTCTCACCAAGTAAACAAATCAGTGACTTTACTCTTTCTCTCCAATGCTAATTTCCTCCACTATCCAAAAGTAGAGTATTCCTATTACAGCTTTCTTAGGGT
>NW_006922559.1:490451-491738 GCF_000298275.1 Orycteropus afer afer
ACTCTGCAATGTCTCTTGTCAATGTCAGCTATGATGGCCTTGTAGTTAAATCCAATAAATAATTTCCAGGCCTTATCTACCTGAACACTTGGCAGAGTTTGACACTATTGACTGCTCCTTCTTTCTTGAAATGCCCTCTCCCATGACTTATCTATTACTGCATTCTCCTTGTTTACCTCATACTTCCCTGACCGCTTCATTGTCATCTCTTTTATGAGCCTCCCCTTACCCTTAACCTACCATTCAGTTATTAGTAATTCTCAGAATTCTGTCCTTTTCTAAGACTTTTTTATCTCTTTATTTTAAATTCTTCCTTTGGTTAATATGTTCTGCTTCTAGGGCATTGGTTTTCATGAATTCCAATCTACAAATCTCCAGTTAAGAAAAGGGAGTGCAAGAGAATGTTTGAGAACAAGAATTCTGTAGACATTAGACCTATATTCAAGCTTTGAAGTCTAACTATCCCTTACTAGGTATGGATGGAGACATTACTTAACATTTCTAAGTTTCAGATCAATTATCTATAAAAGAAAAGCCAGTAAAACTAGTTTCCTTTTAGTTTATTCTGACTCATGTGTGTCAGAAAAGAATAGTGTGTGCTCCACAGGGTTGTTAATGACTCATTTTGAAAGTAGATCACCAGGAATTTCTTCTGGGTGGACTCAAATGTTTAGGTTATCAGCCAATCATGTTAACCAATTGCATCACACATTGGTCAATCTAAAAAACAGTAGAATATTTTGTTTTGAAAACTCACTAAGAAAACATATCTATATTGCTTCATTAAGGAAACAAAACCCAAAAAGCAAACCCATTGCCATTTAGTCAATTCTGACTCATAGTGGCCTATAGCATAGAATAGAACTGCCCCAGTGGATTTCCAAGAATGTGATTCATTATAGAAGCAGACTGCTACATCTTTCTCCAGCTGAGTGGCTGATGGGTTTGAACTACTGATCACTCAGTAAGCAGCCAAGAGCTTTTACCATTGTGATACCAGGGCTCCTTGGTAAGGTGACATATGTTGTGCTTTTTAGGTGTTGATGAGTCACCTCTGACTCAGAATGACCCTCTGTACAACAGAATGAAATACTGCCTGGTCCTGTGCCATCCTCACAATCTCTGCTATACCTGAGCTCACTGTTGCCACACTGTGTCAATTCATCTTGTTGAGAGTATTCCCCTTTTTTTGTGACCCTTTACCAAGCATCATCTCCTTCTCTGGGAGTGGTCTCTTCTGACAATGTGACCAAAGCAGATAGATGAAGTCTGACAATTCTCCCTTCT
>NW_006922559.1:492228-494020 GCF_000298275.1 Orycteropus afer afer
TTGCTAATTTATTCAACTTGTAGATCTTTCTCCTGAATTCTAATACTGTATGCCAAATGGCTATTTAATACTGTGATTGAATATCTCATAAAGGTCCTCAAATTCAATATGTCTGAATATATATTCCCAAGCCTGCTTCTTTTAATATTTCCTACCTCATTAAGTGGCATAATTACCCATTATAAACCTCATTTCTAACACTGTCCTCTTCTTTAGTATATAAACAAAACAAAAAACAAAACTCACTGCCATCGAGTCAATTGTAACACATAGAACCACATTGGGTTTCCGAAGCTGTAAATCTTTATGGAAGCAGATACACCATCTTCTTTCCATGGAACATCTCATAGGTTTGAACTGTTGACTTTCTAGTTAGCAGCTAAATGCCTTATCCACTATGGTACCAAGCTCCTTTCTTTAGTGTGTCTGTGTGTGTGTATTTAATTTCCATGCTTTTGTAGTTATGTCACCCTTTTCATTTCTAATATTATTTGTGCTTCTTTCTTTTTCCTTCTTCAATTTTTTTTTTTATCTATTCATTGTTGTTGTTAGTTTCCTTGAGTAGGTTTCCACTCACATAAACCCTGTGTACAATAGAGCGAAACAAACTCTCCCTAGTTCTGCAGTCATGTATGAACCCAGCTTTGCAACCAGTGTGTCAATCCATCTCTTTGAGGATCTTTCCCTTTTTAACTGATCATCTACTTTACTCAGAATGATGTCGTTCTCCGAGAACTGGTCCCACCTGATAACTTGTCCAAAGAATGTGAAAGTCTCACAATCCTCATTTACAAGGCGCATTATGAATGTACTTCATCTAAGACAGATCTGTTCATTGTTCTGGCAGTCTGTGGCACATTCTTTATTATTTGTCAACACCATAATTCAAATGCATTAATTCTTTGTCTGTTCATTAGACTCTTCAAATAAACAACTTTTAAAAAAATTCTATTTCATGATTGTTCTGTATTTTACTAATTCCCTTGCTAGGTTTATTATGTCCTTTTTCTTTTATGCAGTAGCAATCCCTCCCTTTATTTTAATTACACACTCATTCATTAATATTTAGTTTTTCCTATTTTTTAATAATATTTAAACAAATCTTTACAGAAGTAGATTGCCCAGTCTTGCTTCCAGAAATCAGTAAATTTAATTCTAATTAAAAATTTTATATGCAGTATTTTCTTATCATCCAGTTCTAACAATTTTTATAAATATACTACTCTTTAGAAGTATGTGGGTACATGTGTAGGCATGCATGTGTGTGTGCACATCAGTAGCCATGTGAATGTATTCTTTATGATGATTATATTTTGAAATCTGTTGAGACCTACATTATAGCTAAGTATGTAATTTTTGTAAATATTCAAGGTTTTAGAGAAGAATACATAGTCTTTTATTCTTGGATCCAAGGCTCTATATAAATTTGTTAACTCAGGCTTCATAATTGTGTGCAATTTTTCTGTATAATGATTTTCTTTTCCAGCTTAATCTATCAAAAATTGAGAAAGGTATGTTGGATTTGCCCCCAGGATGAAGGACTTGCTACCATTTTCAGCAGAACTATAAAATTTTTTCATGTTTATTTTAAGACAGTTCTATTAGACATATCAAATACAAAGTTACTAGAGAATTCTGGTAAATTTAGACTTTTGTCACTATATGATAACCATTTATAGCCCTAAACATCAAATACACCTTTGTTTTTCAGATATCTTTTACTCCTCTTTGGTTATGTCAGCTTACTTTGGCTACTATTTCTTTTTCATCTTTTTTTTTTTTTTTTTTTTTT
>NW_006922560.1:0-4339 GCF_000298275.1 Orycteropus afer afer
AACCCAAGGAGGGGTCGCTATGAGTCGGGGCCGACTCAACGGCAAATAACAACAACAACAACATGCTTTTGCAGTGCAATCGGCTCCTTGGTGGTTTTTGGGGATTCAAAATCTGGGCACAACAATCCAAATCATGTGCTAATCTGTATGGCTGATATTAGCTCAGTAGCATAACAAACAACCCTGGTTGTAACTGGTATTACATACACAGAAATATGGGTTAGGATTCCACATCTATTTTTTGGGGAAAAAAGTTAATTCCTAACATTACATGCTTAGGCTACCAAAAATGCATGTCCTTCTCACACAGAAAACACTTCCACCCGATCATATCAACCCAAAACTCTGAATCCCTTCCAGCATCAACTCTGAATCCCAAATCTCATCTTCTGGGTCATCTACATCAAGGACGGGTGAACTCTGGGCATGTTCCAACCTCAAACAAAATCCCTTCCTATTTGTGGACCTGTGAAATGTACTACAAAAGATCTGATTTCAAAGTATAATGGTGGAACAGACACAGGGCCAACATTTCAATCAGAAATGGAACAAATTAGAGGGGAAACGGAGATCTCAGGTACTAAGCAATCCTAAAATCCAGCAGAAAAAAAATTACATTCCCTCCCAGGACTTGAACATACACCTCTGCTCTCTGGGAACATCTGAGCATGAGTCCTACCCTCCAGATTCAGGAGGTTGGGCAAATTCCCCGGATTCTGGATGGAGACCCTTTGGCTCTTGCAAATCAGCCCTGCCTTTCAGGCACAGTAGGAAGACAAGTGTTCCCTGGGCTTTTGGTGGCCCCATTCTCTTTGTCCATGTGAGTGGTGACACCACCCCCTTGGCCCTGGGTGACTGCTCCTGGTCACCAGAATGGCAACCCCATCACATTCAGACATAATGTATATCAAGGAGCATTCTACCAGAAGCTTCAGCAGAGTCTGTGAGACACATTAAATGCCTCAGGAGATGATCACCACTCAGCTACAGGACTCTGACTACTTCAACCACACGAGTGCATGCACAGGCCTGGGCTGAAGAAGAGAGGAGGGCTTACAGAGTCTCTAGATAAGAGTATCTGGACACTGTGACCTCCACTGCCTGCTTCATCACAGGGAGTGCTCTTTCACCTCGAATCAGGAAGGGGAGACACTGAGTGAGGCACAGTTGAATAGACCTCCCCTGATCTGGGGGAGTATGTATTCTGGGGACCTTACCCTCCCTGAGAAACCTAAAGAATGACAGGCCAAATGTAGCCGCTCCTGACTGCAGGGCAGGGGAACGCCAGTGCCGTCCCAGGATTTGCCAGGACAGGGAATATGGGACACTCTGCCACTGGACAGAGAGCTCTGATGGCTTGGCGTTGGGTCCTGTCACCTTGCCTACCTGGAGAGGTTGACTGGTGCTGTGAATTGAATTGTATGTCCAAAAATGTGTGTTGGCATCTTCAGTGCAGTGAATGACTGAATATGGTCCTTTTAGCCATGCATGGTCTTGTAGCTCCCACACAATTATTGGTAAAGATCATGGATATAAGATGGAGGGAACCCTCATCTGGGGACTGTTCAATTTTGCCACCCCATAGGCTGAAAAAGAGAGCCAATCTCAGAGCAATGGGGGAGACCTCACCACCACTAAGAAAGAAGATCCAGGAGCAGAGTGCATCCTCTGGACTTGAGCTCCATGAGCTGAAAACGTCCTGGACCCAGGAGACAGAGACAGAGCGGTAATGCTGGAGACGGCCAGGAGCAGCAGCAAGCAGAACAACAGTGACAGCAGTAGTGGGATACTGGCACAAGACAGTGTGGTTCGCTTCCTGGGCCACAGAGAGACATGGTTACATTAGGTATGCCAATTCATAGAGCAAGAGAGCTGAGTGTCTTTAGGTAGGATGCTTACTGGTGGAGTGGGTTGCCTCCAGGCACTTATTGTCAGAGCATAGTAACCCTTGCTCTAGAAGGGCAGAATCTAGTCCCTGGCAGGGCCAAAAGAGGAAGCCTGTTCAGAGGGAGCCCAGAGGAGCCCATTCTCAGAGCATCAATAGAAGGCTATCCTTAGGGAGTCAAGGTGAGCCTTCCATGGCTGACAAGAGCTGAGACAGCTGTTTTACACTGAAGAAAGGAGACTTTACCTATGTGCATCATGATCCTGATCTCAAGTAGTAGCCTATGGATCCTAGTGAGCCCTGAGTGTTGGGTATATATGTTGAAGGCAAGTTTGCCTTCCTGAGAAATCTAAGGGATGAAAGACTGAATGTAACAGGGAAGAAGAAAGGCAGTATCTTCTGAGAATTTTCCAGGACAAAGATTGTGTGACACACTGCCATGGGACAGTTATGGGACAGTTACAACTCATAACTTTTCTAATAAATGCAGTCATTGTGAGTATGGTCCATGGGTTCTGTGTAGCTACTGCAATGAGTTATCAAACCCAGCAGAGAGTGCTATGGGAGGGAAGGATGGTGTCAGAATTGGTAAAAGGCTTGGAGAGAGGAGGTATGTCTGCTCAGCACCTACTAAGAATGAGCCATGGGCTGAGGATCTTGATCTCCCCATAGTGAAATCAGACACAATTAGACACCATCAATGAGGATATCATCCCCTTTTTATAGAGTCTACCCCAAATCCCAAGGCATTGGGAAAGAGGGTTTTCTTTGTTGGACTAATGAGCCCATATAATCGTATAGTGTGTCCTAAAACCAATCACACTGTAAAATGTTATAAAAAGAACAACATAGACACAGAGTAGGAGCCCTGGTGCCACAAAGACTAAGTACTTGACTCTTGTCTGAAAGGTTGGCAGGAGCCCCCACCAGTAGCTCCATCAGAGAAAGACTTGACGGTCTGCTTCCATGAAGATGAGAGCCAAGAAAGCCCTATGAGACAGTTCTTCTCTGTCATATGGGGTCCTTATGACTCCAAATCAAATCAAAGGCTTCTAACAACAACAACCACCACCACAGAGAAAAGCAGCCCTGGTGGCGCATCAATTACATGATTTCCTGCTAAAGTAAAGTGCACAGATCACACTCACCCAGCTCCTTTATGGGACAAAGATGTAGTGATCTCCCCATGAAGATTACAGCTCAGAAAACTCTATGGAGCAGTTCCACTCTGTTCCTGCTGTCACTGTGAGTCAGAATCGATGTCATCGCTGTGAGTCAGAATGGACTACAGAGAACCCAGCAACAACGACAAGAGAGAACAGCAAAGGAGCACAATCACAGGTGGGGGAAGACAGAAGCCACGTGGGGACCTGTACGGAGCTGAGGAATGCCGAGGGGAACGCTAGAGAAGCTGAGACCAGGGTTTGGCTGCAAGTAGACAGTGAGAGAACGCCTTCCCCCAGAGCTGGTGTCCTGCAGTTAGCACTTGTAGCCTCTAAGCTGTGAGAACATGTATTTGTGTTTGTTAAAGCCATTTGTGGTATTTCTGTTACAGCAGCAATAAAAAAACTTACACAATTGCCCGCAATTCATCTTTCCTCTTAGAAGCTCTGCCCGTCATTTGCCTGTGAGCTGTCACACCCATGGCCCGTCTGAGTTAAAAAGGCAGCAGGGAATAGATATCTGCCTCCACAGGCTTCACATGTGGGAAGGAGGATCAAGGTGAACCGCCTAAAGCTGATTCCTATGAGGCAGAGGTCAGATGTGCCTCCACCCTCCAAACTGTTCCCATTCTGACACTACCTGGCCCTCCTGTGGACTGTCTACTTCTCTGCTGAGTTCGATAATTCACTAGAACGGCTGCAGAGAACTCACAGACAATACTCAGAATCATGGTGTTTATTAGGGAAGTAACAGGTTGCAATGCTGGAGAAAAAAATGACTCAGGATACAATTCTTCAATTAAGACAGCTTCTTGTCAGCTTGGCCACAGGTGAGCCTCTCTCCGGCCCTCAGCCTCTCAGCCCTGCGGCTCTTTGGCCTCTGCCCTGCTCAAATGAGTGTTACAACCCCCTTTTAGTTCCAGCAGTAAGTGCCCAGAGGTACTCTACTGTGTAGAGGGTCAGCGACCAAGGGGACGATGGATTGACACAGTGGCTGCAAAAACAGGCTCAAGCATAGTAAGAACAGGCTAAGGAGCAGGTAACGTTTCCTTCTGTTGGCCACTGGGTTGCTATGAGTTGAAACCAACTGGACAATACCTAACAACAACAGCATCCTGGTCGGGATCCTGGAGGAGAAAAAGATGAGTGTTTATACTGGACGTGTATGAATAAAATCTGAACTTGGTTCATAGTAAAGGCCAGTGCTGGTTTCTTAGTTCTGACAGAGGTAGCTTGATAATGTAAGATGCTAACATTAGTGGGAACTGGGGGACAGTTAAGGGAGCCCTGC
>NW_006922560.1:5084-6508 GCF_000298275.1 Orycteropus afer afer
AAATTGGTTATTCAAACCCACCAGCCACTGCACGGAAGCAAGACTGTGCAATCTACTTCCATAAAGATTTGTGGTTGTTGTTATTTGCTGTCGAGTCGGCCCTGACTCATAGCGACCCCTCCTTGGGTTTCCGAGGCAGTATCACTACGGAAGTAGGATTGCCCAACCTTTTACCACCTTGGAAATCCAAAGGGGAACACTATGTTTTAATCAACTTGATGGCAATGAGTTTGGGTTTTTCAGGTTTTTTTGTTTGTTTGGTTCAATTCATAGTCTGAAATCCTGAGCACTTAACCAATAAACAATATGTTTTGAAAGACGTCTCCACAAAAGTCATACTCAACACTGTCTTCTCAGGACGTAACATGGAGTCTTAAACATGGTAGACAATTAAGGATCGTTGAAAGAAAGCAAGCTACTGACAATATTCTCTTCTTTGTTAGTAAATTGTAAATCTGTCACATAATTTCCATCTTCTATTTTCTCAACATCTTCAGAAACCTCTAACAACCAACTGGCTTTTACCTACATCACTTGGTGGAGAAAATTGCAGCCAACATCACCTATAACTTCTTTAGTTTCAATCCAAAAGTCACATCTTTGGTGTACAGTACATTCATTTCTAACAAGTGGCAATATTACCTCTATTGTAGGAATATTTCTATATAAATATGTGTAATTATCACCCTAAGCCACAGTTTTACTCTGTGGCACATGCTATCACTATGAGCAAAAGTTGACTCCATTGCAATGTTTGGTTGGTCTTTCTTTCAAAATACGTTTAGTTAAGTTACACCTAGTCCAAGGCTATGAAAATATGCATCTGGGACTATGGTTGCAAAATGGTAGCTGTAATAGAAAAACAAACCAAACTAACTGCCCTTGAGTTGATTGTGACTCATAGCGACCCCCTTTGGGTTTCCAAAGCAGTAAATCTTTACAGAAGTAGATTGCTCATGCCTCCTCCTGCAGGGAGGCTGATGCACCACCCTACATCATTTTCTCCCAATTCTGACACCAGCTGTCATTTACACAACACTCTCTGCTTTCTCTGGTGGGTTTGATAATCCTTTGCAATGGCCATATGGAACTCAGACCACACTTACAGTGAAGTGGTTTATTAAGGAAGTGGCAGGGTACAGCTTGGGATCAGGACCAACTGGCTACAAGTTAGGATCAGGAATGGGAACCATGTAGGCAAAGTCTCCCTTCTTCGGTGCACGATAGCTCTATCCAAACCTCTCGGCCACGCAGGCCTCCTCTCCGCCACTCGGATCAGGTCTCTTCCTGGCCGCTTCCGGAGAAGCTTCTCTAAGCCCCCTTTTAGGAGACGCTCCTCTTGGCCCTGCCTTCTGTCACCACTTGCTCTGCTACTCGGCCCTTCTGGGCCTCTCCCTGTCTTCAGGGTTAGAGCCCTTGACCAG
>NW_006922560.1:6757-9301 GCF_000298275.1 Orycteropus afer afer
AGGGGCATTTCATCTGCACAGTAGACAACAGCCACCTCATTTGCATAGTCTATTGACCAATCCCTGTAAGATGCATACCAATCACAGGGCTGGCTGCAGACCAGGGACAGACAAAAAATTTCAGACCACAAATTGTGCAGTTTACCGGAAAATGTCTCTCAGCCTGGAGGAAAGTAACATATCAAGGCTATGGTAACTCCTCAGGGGCGAGGGGAAAATATCTCAAGCTGTATTTCCAACGAACCAGGGCAAAAGAAGAGAGAAAGGCACTCATTTCATCACAAGACGTTGCAAAATTATCTTCTTCAGCCATAATAACATATCCCTTGCAATCTTTCTGTCCACACCTTGTGACCCAGGTTGTGAACTGAGTTTACACCTCTATACTCTTGCTGAGGTGAAAATGAGGAGGGTCCATAAGTCAAATGGTTGTTTTGAGAACTGAGTGACATAAAACAGATTACATCCAAGGAATCCATCAGGAGCCGTTCCACTGTACAGCACACAGGGTTACCAGGAAATGGAATGAACTCAGAGGCCACAGGTTTTTTGTTGGATTTTGTGACCTGGTGCTTCGGTTGTGAGGGATTACTTTGTAAACTTCTCTCTTTCCTCTTTTCATTTTGTCCTCTTTGGATGGACTATTTCTTCACAAATGAGCCGAGGTGGGGCAAGTGGTTTACCATCAGCTGCTCACCTGAAGGTTCATGGTTCTTTTTTTTTTTTAATTTTTTTAAGAGCTTGTTTTACATTCACTGTAATGCATACATTTAGTTTCACTCCCCATTCACCATGTCCAACTCTAACCCAGTCTCCTCCCCTCCCTCCCTTGTAACCCTCCCCCTTATCTATGCACTCCTGTTTGTTCTGCATTTCCTCAGTCTGAATGTTGGTCCTCTGGTGTCCCATGATCTATTGCTCTAAGGGATGTATTACCATAGAGTATGTGGGTGCATCATCCTGGGTTGAGTGCTCTGGGTGTACATCTTGTTAACTGTTGGGCTGAGAGCCCGCCCCTGGGGATGAGTTTTATTCCAGGTACAGAATATATTCCAGGGCCATAGTATTGGGAGTCTCATCAGATTTCATCTGACCAGTAATTCTGGTCATTATTGAGTTTTTGGGTTTTAGGTTCCCACTCTATCCAGGATCTCCAGATTTGATCTTTTCCTCAGTGGTTGGCATTGGTAGCCGGGCACCATCTAGTTCTTCTGGTCTCGAGGGCCATAATGTCCTAGGGCTTACTGCTTCTCAATGCCCCCCCCCTTTTTTTGTGTTCTTCTTCACTTCCGATGCTAGGAGACCATTAGCTACATCTTAAATGGCTGCTTGAAAGCTTCTAAGACCCCAATCATTACTCACCAATGTAGGATGTGGAGGAAGGCTCTTATGTATTTTGTTGTGCCAATTGAGTCTGGTGTCCCCCAGTACTATGGTCCTGAGAAAGTAGATCTATTGGATTTCCCTTCCATAGTGTCTGGTCGTCTGTGAGGGATTACTCTGTGTCTGTCTTCTATGGTTTCTGTAAGGACCGCAGGTATTTTGTGTCACTGGTGTTTGTGCAAGACTAGCCTCAGCTGAGTCTATCCTTGGTCTAGAGTGTACTCCTGTTCACGGACCCCTGTCTCATCATCTCAGGTGTTTATGTGTTCTAACCCACACAGCGGCTCTACGGGAGAAATGCCTGGAGATCTGCATCCATAAAGGGTAAAGCCCAGGGAACCCTAGGGAGCTGGTTGACTCTGTAACGGGAATGTCACCATGAGTTGGGGACAGAGTTGAGGACAGCTAGCAACCACTCTTGAGAAGTCAATGTGGGGATGGTCTATTTTCCTAGAAAATGTCCTTTTCCTTTGGGTTTCATTGTCCATTGGCACTGAGGGAGGTAGAGGAGGCAAATGTTTTCTAAGCTCCGTGAGTGATGTGATGCTGAAGTCAATGAATGAAATGATCATGGTACCCAGGGGTCTGAGGATGAGCAAAGTTTTAGATTATGGTGTAAGAACTCCTCAGGGAAGCAGGGAATCCAGTGATACACACGTGCTTCTCCACCAGTCCCTCCAGGCTCATACCTCAGCCTCTCCCTCTCCCTCCATGGGAGCCCCTGTCTGCCTCCAGACGTCATGGAAAATGAAGAGTCTCCAAGATGCTCCAATGGTCTCTTTGGAGATGTTTACCAGACAGTGAAGTTTCTAGGAAATGAAAAGTGGGACAAAGTTTCTCAGAACTTTTCTGAGCTCCCCAGTGGTGCCCTGTCAGGGCTGCCTCAGGTGAGGTCATAATTGCAGTTCTGTGGGGAGGTGAGGTCACAGACGCCCTAACCCATATCAGGCTCTGGCTGCCTTGTTCCCTGAACGCACGGGCTGTGGTGACTGTCACACTGACTGCACATCCTGGTAGTGGGAAGGAGCTGGTGAGTATTTTCCACTTCAGCCTAAAAGGCAGAGTTCCTAAATGAAGGAGGCGGATCAGGAGTCTGGGTAAGTGATTAAGTAGGAAAGGGTTTCTCGTGACTGTGAACCTGAGTCATTGCCAAAGCCAGAC
>NW_006922560.1:10402-11685 GCF_000298275.1 Orycteropus afer afer
CCCATAAATGCAAACCTGTTACAGCCAAATTAGGAAAGAAAGTGTCACCAATCTAAGGTCAAATATGTTGTGCTGTTGTTAGGTGTCATCACGTCAGATCTGACTCATAGCAACTGTGGTGCGTATGTTTGTGTGTCAACTTGGCTGGGCCTGGTTGAGTGGTTGGGCAGCTGGTGGTAGTATTCCCCATGATGGGACTGGCAATCACCTCCATGGTGGAATCTACTGTGAGCAGCTGAGTAGCTGCCTTTGGGTATGTGGTCAACTTCCCGTATATAAGCAGGAGCTTTGGCAATGGTCTCCAGCCTATGGCACGCCTGGACCCTGCATGCAGCTGCATCATTGCTCAGCAGCCCGCCATGCTCTGCGACCTTGGGACTTACAATAAACTTGAATTAATGGCCTGCCGTGTGGTTTGGTAATATTGGGACTGTGCTTTTTTAATTGTCAACATTGGGCTTCTCAGCCTCAGCAGCCAGCAGCTGTCTGAGTGAAGAAATGCCTCTAGCTCCAGTGGGCCGGGAGCAGGAGGCAGAGCTGGACCCCAGGGTTGAGGGGCTTTCACCCCACTGCTAGAGGCTGGCACTTTGAACTTGGAGTTAAAGCTACCAAACTATAAGAGACAAACTCCTGTTTGTTAAGGCCATCCAATTTGTGGCATATTCTTGTCAGAGAAGCACTAGGTAACCAGAACAGAGACCCTATGCATAACAGAACGAAACACTGCCAGGTCGTGTGCAGCCTCGCAGTCCTTACTATACCTTATAGCTACTCTGTCAATCCATCTCATTGAGGGCCTTCACCTTTTTACTTGATCCTCCCCTTTCCCAAGCATGATATCCTTCTCCAGGGAATGGTCTCTTGCGACAACATGATCAAAGTAGGTGAGACGAAGTCTGGACTTTCTTACTTCCAAGGAGCATTCTGGCTGCACTTCTTCTAGGACAGATTTGTTACCTCTAAATATACAGCTGGTGTATTTGAAAAACAAAACGCACCTACTCCTCTTTGTAAGATAGTAAAGAAAAGGGTGGTGAAAATGGAGCTCTGATGACATAGTGGTTTAAGGCTTCGGCTGCTAACCAAAGGTTGGTGGTTCAAACCCAGCAGCAATTCCATGAGAGAAAAGGTATGCAGTTGGCTTCTATCAAAATTAACAGCCTTGGAAACTGTATGAGGAAGTTCCACTCTGTCCAGAAAAGGGCCCCAAGGAGTCACAATCGACTCAGTGGCGGTGGGTTTCTATTTTGGGTACAGTGCTCACATGCGGGATCTTTGTGATT
>NW_006922560.1:13423-13909 GCF_000298275.1 Orycteropus afer afer
TGGAGTCAGATCTAATTCACAGTGTACCCTCCTTGGGCTTCCGAGGCGTTATCACTAAGAAAGTAGATTGCCCAACCTTCCTACCAAGGAGTAGCTGGTGGTTTGAACTCCCAGCCTTCTGGTTAGCCGTCAAATGCCAAGGAGATACTAAATAGCTTAAATCAGGATGGAGTGAGACAGGGTTGTATCCTTTCACCATATTTACTCAATCTGTATGCTGACCAAATAATCTGAGAAGATGGATTATATGAAGAACAGGGCATCAAGATTGGAGGAAGACTCATGAGCAGCCTGTGATATGCAGATGACACAACCTTGCTTGCTGATAGTGAAGATGACTTGAAGCACTTACCGATAAAGATTAATGACTACAGTCTGCACTAGGGATAATACCTCAACATAAAGAGAGTGGAAATCCTCACAATGGGACGAATGAGTAGCATCATGACACATGGAGAAAAGATTGAAATTGTAAAGATTTCACAT
>NW_006922560.1:14272-18352 GCF_000298275.1 Orycteropus afer afer
GGTACAGCAAGGATTGTGAGGCTGGCACAGGACTGGGCAGTGTTTCGTTCTGTTGCACAAGGATTGCTATGAGTCAGAGCTGACTTGACGGTACCTAACAACAACAACAACTGAGCATGGGATTGAAAGGGTATTCCATAAAGAGAGGAATGGCTGTGGGTTGGTCCTTCTCAATGGTAGGCGCAGGGCAGTGGCCTACATTGTCATGTAAGTATTCTGGGTAGAACAGCAGGTAAAATCAGATTTTAGTTATTGAGGAAACTAGAGGCCATGTTCTGAATATTGTGCCTTACATCCGAAGAGAAATGACAGTCACTGGAAAAACAATCATGGGGAATTATTACCAGTCTCCCGGTGGTGCCAATTTTTCAGTGCTAAATTGCTCACTGACAATTTGGAGGGTCAAACCTCTTTTCTCACCAGAGACACCCAGGAAGACCCGTTTGGCCATGTATTCCTGAAAGAACACAGCCTTGAAAACTCTGTAGGGCACAGTTCTATTCTGACCCACATGGGTCGCCAGAAGGTGAGGTTTTCTCCATGGCAACTAATGACAAAGACAGTTATTCTACATTGTTCTCCTTTCCCTGATATTCCATATGGGCCCTTCAATTCTCTGTGTCCTCTTTTTTTCTAATGATTATTGATATGTTAGCTCTGGTGGTGTAGTGCCTACAGCATTTGACTGCTATCCAAAAGGGTGGTGGTTCAAACCCAAGAGCTATGCCTTGGAAGGAAGACAGGGTCTCAATCTATTCAATGACAGTGTGTTTGGTTTTTGGTTTAAGTGGAAATATATTTATTTTTGTTTGTGGAGATTGCTTTTGCCCCATTTCTCATTGTTCTTTTCAGTTCTCATATGGAAAGAAGTCAAAATCCTCCAATGAATGCTACGCTTTCTGTTACCTCATCAGGAATAATCACAATTTGATCGAGTTTAATTAATTTTTTATTATGTCATCTTCTCTTTCCTCTCCTCGTTCTGCCTTAGCTTGCCAATGCTAGAATGAACTGTTTCAGTCCCAACAAGCCTCCTTTTCTCATCTTTGCCTAAAGGAGTAACACTTTGCAACTATATCAGTGCATGCTGTTTGCTGCACCCTTTGTGTACAAAAAGATTTTTTTTTCCTACTTGTCATGGTCTTGTGTTCATTAGTTTTTCTCCCACACACACTGCTGTGGTCACTATTTTACTCTATGCTCTGTTAATTTGATAACTTTTAATAGATTGCCTAGTATTGAAGCAGCCACACATTACTGAAATAAATGTCCATGTATTTTGCTCTATTTTGTAATCGTTTGTCTGTCTTAGTGTGTCAGAATGGCTAATGCTGCCTGGTTTAGATTAAACTGTGTTCCTTCAAATCTTGTGTTGGAATCATAACCCCTGTGCCTGATATGGCCTCATTAGAATAACAAAGAACCCTACCTCCAGCTGTTATTAATTCCAGAAGAAAAAGGGGTTAGGATTTGAACACACTTTTTGAGGGTACACAACGCAATTCATGACATTCTACTTTATGGCCACACAAAATTCATGACCTTCCCACGTATAAAACACATTCATCTGTCATCTCATCCTGAAAGTCTTAATCCACGACAGCATCATCTCTCAACCCAAAACCTATCTTCAGAATCATCCAAATCAAGTATAGGTAAACTCTAGGTGTGTTCTATCTTCAGGAAAAATTCTTTTGCATCTGTGGGCCCGTCACACCTGAGACAAGTTATCTGCTTCCAAAGCATAATGGTGGAACAAATACAGGGTTAACCTTTCCATCACAATTGGGAAAAACTGGAGGGAAAGGAGTGGTCTCAGGTCCAAGCAAATATAAAATCCAGCAGAACAACTTAGATGACCTCCCAGGACTTGAACATAACCCTCTGTTCTCCACCACCATCTGGGCATTGGCTCCACCCTCCAGACTCTGAGAGTCTCCAGGTTGTGGATGGAAGTCTCTTGGGCCTTGCCACCTGCCTTGCCTTAAAGGCTCACTGGGAAGGCAACTCTGCTCCCTGGGTTTCGGGTGGCCCTATTCTTCTCATCCATGGGAGTGGTTACCCACCCCCTTGGTCCTGGGTGACTATTCTCCTGGTCCATCTGAGACAATTCCATCACATTCAGAGATAACATATGAAGGAACATTTTATAGGCAGCTTCAGCAGAGTCTGTGAGACACAGACCAAATGCCTAAGGAGATGGTCCCAACTTGGGTGCGGGAATGACAACTCCCACTACATGGAATGCATGTAAAAGCCTGGGGTGGTGAACAGAGAAGGGCTTAGGGAGTTTCTAGCTGAGAGGACCTGGGCACTGTGACCTCCGATCCCTGCTACACCACAGGGAGCGCTGTTTCACCTCACACCAGGAATGGGAGACTTTAAGGAGTGAGGCAGAGTTGAATATGCTTCTTCTCTGTTTTGGGAGAAGGTATTGGGGACATCTTACAATCCCTGAGAAATGTGAATGATAACAGTCCAAATGTGGAGGCCCCTGGTAGCAGGGCAGGGAAATCAGTGCCATCCCAGGAGTTGCCAGGACAGGCTGTCCTGATGTCTTGTTACCTTGCCCTCCTGGAGGTTCCATTGGTGCTGTGGATTGAATTATATCCCCCAGAATATGTCTTGGAATCTGTAGTGCAGTGAATTACTTCATATGGTCCTTGTAGCCGTTCATGGACTTGCAATTCCCACACAGTGACTGGGTGAGACATGCAAATAAGATGTATGGAACCCTAGCAAGGGGACTGGTCAGTTTGCCATCTGACTGGGAAAAACAGAGCCCATGTCAGAGCAGAAGAGGAGACCCCACCACCAGCAAGAATGAAGATTCAGAAAGAGAGTGTGTCCTCTGGACTAGGTGTCCCTGCTTTGAAAATGTCCTGGACCCAGGGGACAGAGAGACAGAGCTGTAACAACAAGGAAGGCAAGAAGTGGCAGCAAGCAGGGACAAGCACAGCAGAGAAACAGTGATGGTGGAAACGGATGCCAGCACAAGATACCATGGTGGGCTCCATGTCCTATGGACCAAGGTAGGTACATGGGGTGTACCAATCGACAGAGCAAGACAGCTGAGTGCGCCTTCAGATAGGAGGCTTACTGGTGGAGTGGGCTGCCTCCAGGCCCTTAGGAACAGGGCTAAGTGCTTTGTAACACTTGTTGGAAAAGAGCAAAAGCCATACCCGAGAGAAGCCCAGGGAGAAGGCTTGTCCTGAGGCAGCCCACAGAAGCCTGTCCTCAGAAGGCTGATAAGAGCCTGTCCTTAGGAGATCGAGAGGATCCTTGCAAGGCTGACAGGAACTTCAAGAGCTGCCCTGCACTGAAGAAGGGAGCCTTTGCCCCTATGCTTCCTGATCCCAGTTCCAAACTGTAGCCTGTTCATCCTGATGAACCCTGAGTGTTGGGGACATGTGTTGTACTTACCCTTCCTAACAAGTCTAAGGGCTGACAGGCTGAATGTAGCAGCCCCTGACTGCAGGCCAGGGCAGACCCAGTGCCATCCCAGGATTTCCCAGGACAGAGAATGTGGGACACTCTGCCAGGGTCAGATGTAACCTGTGACTTCCTAATAAACACAGTAACTGTGCGTATGGTCTGTGAGTTCTGTGTAGTTATTGCAATGAGGTATAAAACTCAGCAGAGAGTGTGATGGAAGGGTGAGGTGGTGTCAGAATTGGTAAAAGACTGAGAGAGAGGAGATATTTCTGGCCTCCACCTCATAGCAATCCTCCTTTGGCTGATAATCTTAATTCTCTCTTCCCCCCATTGTGAGATTAGATAGCATCAATGAGAACATCATGCCATTTTGACAGATTCTATCCCCTAATCCCAACTCATTTGGGAAGAGAGTTTTCTTCATTATACTAATGAGGCCATATCATTGTAGCATGTGACCCAAAACTAACCGTGTGTGACTTGTAAGAGAGCAGCAAACACTCAGAGAAGGAGCCTTGGTTCCATGAAGCTAAGTGCACGACGGCTGTCGGAATTGTCGGCAGTAGCACCCCCCAGTGGCTCCGTGGGAGAAAGACCTAGTGATCTGCTCCCATGAAGATGACACCCCAGAAAACCCTATGAGAT
>NW_006922560.1:18452-21451 GCF_000298275.1 Orycteropus afer afer
GATCTGCTCCCATGAAGATGACACCCCAGAAAACCCTATGAGATGGTTCTACTCTGGCATAATGGGGTCCTTAAGAGTTAAAGTCAAGTCAGTTCCATCTACCAACAAGAACAACAACACAGACACAGGAAAACAGCCCTGGTGGGGCACTGGCTCCTGATGTAAAGGTGGGCAGATCAAACTCACCCTCTTCTCTGAAGGAGAAAGACATGGTGATCTGCTCCCACAAAGACTACAGACAAGAAAAGCTTATGGAGCAGTCTACCCTGTCACATGGTGTCACCGTGAATCAGAACCAATGATACGGCACCTGATAAACCACACAGGCAAGAGATAATAAGCAAGGAAGCCCAAGCAGCACAAGTGGGGAAAGACACAGCATGTGGGGATCTGGAAGAAAGTGTGGACGCTTGGGAGAATGCTGGAGAAACTGAGACAAGGCCTTTCCCTACGTGGACGGAGAACGAAAGGCACCCCCTAGAGCTCGTGTCGTGGGGATCTGGAAGAAAGTGTGGGATGCCTGGGAGAACACTAGAGAAACTGGGACAAGGCCTTTCCCTATGCAGATGGAGAACAAAAGGCACCCCCTGGAGCTGGTGTCCTGAATTTGGACTTCTAGTCTCCTCAACTGTGAGAACGCAAATTTCTGTTTGGTACAGCCTTCCACTGTGGTATTTCTGTTACAGCAGCAATAGAAAATGTACACAACCGGCAGCAGTACTTTTCTCTTAGAAGCTCAGCCTGGGAGCTACCAGACCCATGGCCCACTTGTGTAGAAGTGACATGGGGGAGGAGGCATCTGGCCTCCACTAACTTCACCAGGGGGAAGAAGGATCAAGATGGACAGCCTAAACCTGATTCCTTGGAGGCAGAGGTCAGCTAGGCCTCCAGCCTCCAACCTTTTGATCAGTTTTGACACTTACTGTCCCTCCCATGGAAAGCTCTACTAATCTCCTGGGTTTGATAATTGGTGGAAATGGCCAAACAGAGCTTACAGGCAATACTCACAATGCTGGGCTTTATTAGGGAAGTAACAGGTTACAATTCAGGATTAGAAATGACCCGGGATACACTTCTTTGATCAGGATAGCCTCTCTCTGGCCCTTAGCCTCTTAGCCCGAGGGCTTCTGCCCTATGCCCTGCACAGGCAAGTGTTACAAACCCTTTTAGCATCGCCAATAAGTGTCCAGAGGCACCCCAATCTTCCAGCAAGCCCTTCCCCAAATGCACTCAGCTGTAGCTCTGTGGTTCCACAAACATTGTTCCACCTAGAGTCCAGAGGCATCCTACTCCATCAGCAAACAGGACCAATCCCCATGATACCTGCCCCCCAAGAGATGTTTTATTGTGTAAACTGTGTGGAATTCAACTGTGTGGATCATAAAAATAATAATAATAATAAAAGTATGACAACAGTGTGAAGAATGGGAATTCCAGAAGACTGAATTGTGCTCATGAGAAACATGTACATAGACCATGAGGCTGTGGTTCAAACCAAACAAAAGAATACTGAATGGTTTAAAATCAGGAAAGGTGTGAAACATGGCTGGATCTTTTCACCATACTTATTCCATCTGTATGCTGCGCAAATAATCTGAGAAGGTGCACTCTATGAAGAACATGGCATCAGGATGGAAGGAAGACTCATTCACAACCTGGGATATGCAGATGACACAACATTGCTTGCTGAATTTGAAGATGATTTGAAGCACTTCCTGATGAAGATCAAAGACTACAGTCTTCAATATGAATTACTCCTCAACATAAAGAAAATAAAAATTTCTCATAACTAGACCATAAGCAACATCACAATAAATGGAGAAAAGATTGATATTGTCAGGGATTTCATTTTACTTGGATCCACAATCAACACCCACAGAAACAGCAGACAGGAAATCAGATATTATATTGCACTGGGCAGATCCGCTGTAAATGACCTCATTAAACCTTTAAGCAGCAAAATGTGACTTTGAAGACTCAGGTGTGCTTAACTCAAGCCTGGTATTTTCAATTGCCTCATATGCATGTGAAAGTAGGGTAATGAATAAGGAAGACTGAACAAGAGTTGATTCCGTTGAATCACGGAGTTGGTGAAGAATACTGAAAACACCATTGGCTCCCAGAAGAATGAACAAATCTCTGGAAGAAGTGCAGCTGGAATGCTACTGAGAAGTGATCATGGCCAGACTTCTTACCTACTTTGGTCACGTTGTCAGAAGCGCGCAGTCTCCGGAGGTGGTTATCATGCTTGGTAAAGCAGAGGGTCATTTGAAAAAGGGGAAGACCCTCAACAATGTGGATTGGTACAGTGGCTGCAATGACGGGCTCAAGCATAGCAAGGACTGTGAGTGTGGCCCAGGAGTGGGCAGTGCTTGGTGCTGTCGTCATAGGGTCGCTATGAGTAGGAGCCAACTCTAGGGCATCTAACAGCAACAGGGTTCCGTGCCCCTGATTTACATTATTAGCAAGCTACCCAGTCCCCTTGTTGGGAGCAGATGCACCTCACGTTTTCAGTCCCACCCAATCATTTAGTAGAAGTTACAAAGAAGGGCCATATTAAGAAATTCACTGCAGCACAGCCTTCCACCTGCTCTAATGAGGACACAGGATTGGCTCTTCCAGAGTGCCAGCCTACTGTCCTTTGGGCAGGTTCAGGGACAAGGAGACTGGCAGGGACTGGAGGGGAAAAAGAGACCAGGGTGTCTGTCCTACCGTTATGCTCAGTGCTTCTCCCTCAGGGGCTGTGTCTCTGCTCCTAATGGGGTCCTAGCAATTGGGCTCTATGAACTCCACCTCTCTCCCCTGCTCCTCTAGTCCTGGGGGTGGGGGCAGCTTCCAGCTGGGACAAAACTCTAGGTTGTCTCAACATTCTGTCTGAATACAACACCCTGAAAGGATTCTTTTTCTTTCCTGGACATTGACTGACAGAAAGGTACCAAAATTACATATGTGTATGACATCTAATGGTGTCTTGAATTTAATCAATTGGGTGATGTAAA
>NW_006922560.1:21785-23547 GCF_000298275.1 Orycteropus afer afer
CAGCAACCAACAACAACATACAGTTGTGTACCTACTACCAGGGTCTGGGTATAGAAATTCTCCATTAACCCAAAGATTCCCTTCTTGTCTCCTTGAAAGCAAAACTCTGATCTCAACTCTCATCATGGGATCACTGATGAAACTTCTGTCCCTATCACTTTTACTTTGACAGAATATCATATACATGGGATCATACTGGAGTCATGGGGGACGGAGATGATTACTGGGCCCTAACCTAAAGGTTTAAGGCCAGAGGCCAAGGTAGGTAGGTGTTTGGCTTGGGGCTGGTTTTGCTTGGGGGCAGCTCTACTTTAAGGCTGGAGGCCAAGGTAGGAGAGTGCAGACCAGATAGGAACAAGGAAGGGAGACGAACTTGTTAGTTTGTCATCCTGTGGTGGCTTACATGTTGCAATAAAGCTGGAGGCTATGCCACCAGTGTTGCAAAACACCAGCAGGGTTACCCATGGTGGACACATTTCAGTGAAGCTTCCAGGCTAAGAGAGACTTGGAAGAAGAAAGAGGACATCCACTTCTCAAACAATTGGCCCATGAAAACCTTATGAATAGGTTTGAAACACTGTCTGATATATTATGGGAATACATTTTGAAATACCCCTGAAACATTATCCAATACAGTGCCAGAGGATAAGCGCATCAGGTTGGAATGCACTCAAAATTTGACCAGGGAAGAGCTAACTTCTCAGAATACAGATGATGTTCATGATATGAGTAGAGTAAAGCTTTCAGGACCTCCATTGGCTGATGTGGCATGACTCAAAATGAGCAGAAACAGATGCAAACATCCATTAATAATTGGAACATGGAATGTATGAGGTAAAAATCTAGGAAAATTGGAAGTTGTCAAAAATGAAATGCAGCGCATGAAGATTGATATCCTAGGCATTAGTGAACTGAAAAGGACTGGTTTTTGGCCACTTTGAGTCAGATAACCATAAGATCTACTATGCCAGGAAAGACAAGTTGAAGAGGAATAGTGTGGCATTCATCATCACAAAGACTGTTTCAAGATCTGTGCTGAAGTACAATGCTATCAGTGATAGGATAATAGCCATACATCTTCAAGGATGACCAGTTAATAGTACTATTATTCAAATCTATGCACCAACCACCACAGCCAAAGATGAGGAAATTAAAAATTTCAAATAAATTCTGCAGTCTGAAATTGACTGAACATGCAATCAAGATGTATTGATTATCATTAGAGACTGGGATGCAATGTTGGAAACAAAGGAAAGTTACCAGTAGTTGGAAAATATGGCCTTGGTGATAGAAATAATACTGGAAATCACATGATAGAATTCTGCAAGACCAACAATTTATTCATTACAAATACCTTTTTTTCAACAATGTAAGTAATGGCTATACACATGGATTTCAACAGATGGAATACACAGGAATCAGAGTGACTACATCTGTGGCAAGAGGTGTTGGAGAAGTTCAATATCTTCAGCCAAAACATGCCTAAGAGCTGACTGTGGAATAGACCATTAACTGTTGTCATGCACATTCAAGTTGAAATTGAAGATAATTAAAAGTAAGTCCATGAGAGCCAAAATATGATGTTGATAATATCCCTGCTGAATTTAGAGACCATTTAAAGAATAGATTTGATGCATTCAACACCAATGTCTGAAAACCAGAGGAACTGTGGGATGGCATCAAGTATACCATCCATGAAGAAAGCAAGAGGTCATTAAAAAGACAAGAAAGGAAGAAAACACCAAAATGGATATCAGAAGAG
>NW_006922560.1:24676-25316 GCF_000298275.1 Orycteropus afer afer
AACACAACTTTGCTTGCTGAAAGTGAGGATGACTTGAAGCACTTCTTGATGCAGATTAAAGACTACAGTCTGCAGAATGGATTACACCTCAATATGAAGAAAACAACAATTCTCACAGCTGGTCCAATAAAGAACTTCACGATGGATACAGAAAAGATTGAAGTTGTCAAGGAGTTCATATTACTTGTTCTACAATCAACACCAGTGGAAGGAACAGTCAAGACATCGGATGATGTACTGCATTGGACAAATCTGTTAAAAAAGACCTCTTCAAGTGATGAAAAGCAAAGATATCTCCTGGAAGACTAAGGTGTGCCTAACCCAAGTCATTATATTTTCAATTGTCTCTTATGCATGTGAGAGCTGGACAATGAATAAGTAAGACTGAAGAAGAGTTGATGCTTTTGACTTGTGGTGTTGGAGAAGAATGCTAAGACTACCATGGTCTGCTAAAAGGACTAACATATCTGTCCTAGAAGAACTGCAACTGTAATACTCCTCAGAAGTGAGAATGGCCAGACTTCATCTCACCTACTTTGGTCATGTTGTCAGAAGGGACCATTCCCTAGAGAAGGATATCATGCTTGGTAAAGTGGAGGGTTGAGGAAAAAGGGGAAGGCCCTCAATGTGATGCACTCAC
>NW_006922560.1:41291-44383 GCF_000298275.1 Orycteropus afer afer
ACTGCTGTATGAAAAGTGAATTTACTCTGTAAATCTTCACCCAAATCCTAATAAAAAAAAAAAAAAAGAAAAATCACATAACAAAAATGGCAGCAACAAATTCATATTTGCCGATAATTACGTTTCTGGCAAAGGACTTATCTCTAAGATTTATACCAAACTCCAGCACATCAAGACCAAAGGAATTAACAATCCAAATGAAAAGTGGGCAGAAGACAGGAATAGACACTTCAGCAAGGAGGATACTCAGGTGGCCAGCTAAGACATGAAGAGATGCTCACAATCACTAGCCATCAGAGAGTTGCATATAAAAACAACTGTGAGATACCGTCTCACTCCAGCACTAATGGCAAAGTTCAACAAGACAGAAAATAAAAAATGCTGGTAGAGGTATGGAGAGATTGGGACTCTCATACACTTCTGGTGGAACTGTGAAGGGATACAACCACTGTGGAAAACAATATGGTGATTTCTTAGAAAGCTGGAATTGGAGACACCATTTGAATCAGCAATCCCATTACTAGGTATATATCCTAGAGAGGTGAAAACCAGGATGGGAACAGATAAATGCACATTCATGTTCATCACAGCACTATTTACAACAGCAAAGAGATGGAAACAACCAACGTGCCCATCAGAGGAAGAGAGGATGACAAACTATGGTATGTACACATAGTGGAAAGCTAGGCAGCATTAACAATAATGTAGAGTCTGCAAAATACCACATAATATGGATGTACTTGGAAGACATTATACTGAATGAAATAAGTCAATCACAGAAGGACAAATATAGTATTAGTTCATTGTTGTGGAGGGTCAAGGAAAGGTTTATACACGGAGGGAAACTTTCTTTGTTGATTGTCAGGGGTGGGAGGGGATGGGAGGGAACACTGCAAAACCAAACAAAACAAAACAAAAAAAACAATGCATTGACCCGTGTCACTTTAGTTTTGTGTATTTAACTGAACATAAATTATATTTCAATAAAATGCATTAAAAAAAAAAAAGAAAAAGAAAAAACTGCGACCCAGAGGCATCCCATTTTGGCAGGAAATGTCCAGCCCAAAGGTGCTCAGCTTTCTCACTTCATGGGCTGCAGAGCTCCCCAAGCTGTCTCCTACCAGTCTCCTGCCTGTCTCAGGGCAGTGTCCTGATTCTGCCCCCACTGATGAGCCACTCAGTTTGGAAGGTGCCCGAAATATGACTGGGGAAGAGCTGCCTCCTCAAAGTAGAGGAGACCTTAATGACATGAGTGGAGGAAAGCCTTCAGAACCTTCCTTTGCTGATGGGGTTTGACTCAAAATGAGAAGAAACAGCTGTAAACACTCATTAGCACTTGGAATGCGGACTGGACCTCCCAAGAAAATTGGAAGTTATAAAAAATTATTTGTAACAATGATTTGTAACGATAGATATCCTAGGCACTGATGAGCTGAAATGGACTGGTAGTGGGCATTTTGAATAGACGATCATATGGTCTACTATGCTGGGAAAGACAAATTGAAGAAGAATGATGCTGCATTCATCATCAAAAAGAACATTTCAAGATATATCCTGAAGTACAATGCTGTCAGCCATACGTTAATGTCCATATGTCTATAAGGAAGACTATGTTAATACCGAGATTTTTCAAATTTCCACACCAACAACTAAGGCCAAAGATGAAGAAATTGAACATTTTTAGCAACTTCTACAGTTTGAAATTTACCAAACATGACATCAAGCTCCACTGATAATTATTGGTGATTGGAATGTGAAAGACAGAAAAAATAAAGATGATGAATCGGTACTAGGAAAATATGATCTTGGTGAAAGAAATGACGTAGGAGATTGTATTATGAAATTTTGCCACACCAATGACTTATCCATTGCAAATACATTTTTTTTTCAGCAAAATAGACAGCAACTATAAATGAGGACCTCGCCAGACGGAATACACAGGAATCAAATCGACTACGTTTGTGGAAAGAGTCGATGGACGTGTTCAATATCATCAGCCAGAACAAGGCCAGGATAACTGAGGAACAGACCATCAACTGCTCATATGCAAGTTCAAACTGAAGCTGAAGAAAAGAAAAATAAGTCCAGAAGAGCCAAAATAGGTCCTTGAGTATATTCTGTCTGAAATTTGGGACCATCTGCTACTGGACAAATGCGCTTTTTAGCTACCTGATGTGAGGAGGGTCAATCAGTCGACAACACTCTGGGTGAAAAGCAAGAGCGTTTACAGGGCATCGACAGCCAAGGAGGCAGGGGAACTGTGTCCACCAAAGACTGTCTCCCCGAGCTGAGCAAAAGGTAGGGTTTAAAGGGAACGGGGCTGTGGGGCAGGGGGTCTGAGGAACATTGATGATGCTTTTCTCTTTTTATTAGGATGTGGTATCTTTGCCCTGTGACCTTTTTTTATTCTTCTTCTGGTCAGTCATATAATACCTGCTTTGGTCAGAAGAAATTGTTTTAAAAGTCCCTTGCATCCACCTGGAAGGATGACCTTTACAAGGAGGGGAGAATGTGGGAGTGGGTCCACTCAGACCTGCAAGGAAATATGAGGAGTTGAGGTATGTGCACTCAAGTAGGGAGGCCTGAGGCTTATAAGGAGGGAAAGAGAGAAAGAAAGAAAGAAAAAAAAAGTTAAAGATTGGTCAAGACGACTGTTCCCTTAGGCTGTTTAACCCTCTGGGGGCTGTAACAATGTGAAGAATAGATTTCAGCCATTGAACACCAATGACTGAAGAGCACACATGTTGTGGGATAACATCAATACCATCATTCATGAAGAAAACAAAAGGTCACTGAAAAGACAAGAAAGAAAGAAAAGACCAAAATAGATGTCACAAGACACTTTGATAGTGTCTCTTGATTGAAGAGTAGGTACAGTGAATGAAAGAAATGAGGAAATAAAAGAGCTGAACAGAAGATTTCAAAGTGCAGCTTGAGAAGACAAAGTATTATAATAAAATGTGCAAAGACCTGGGATTAGAAAATCAATAGGGAAGAACATACTCGGAATTCCTCAAGCTGAAAGAACTGAAGAAAACAGTCAAGCCTGGAGCTGCTGTATTGAAGGACTCTAGGAGCAAACATTGACTGAT